>NW_028301633.1:1800000-2030706 GCF_987345545.1 Pholcus phalangioides
GAAATCAGATTCTCTATAAAATGCACCTAATGGTTTCCTTTTAGCTTGAAATTTTTTTTTCTCGAAAATCCACAGTACCCTCCCTTGGAAAAATGACTCCGAAAAATCATGGCATTCGAAACAGATTTTTTTCGATTTTTTTCTGACAGGTATGAGTTACGCGGTTGCGGTTGACTTTTTCTTATACGAAATCAGATTCTCTATAAAATGCACCTAATGGTTTCCTTTTAGCTTGAAATTTTTTTTTCTCGAAAATCCACAGTACCCTCCCTTGGAAAAATGACTCCGAAAAATCATGGCATTCGAAACAGATTTTTTCGATTTTTTTCTGACGGGTACGAGTTACGCGGTTGCGGTTGACTTTTTCTTATTCGAAATCAGATTCTCTATAAAATGCACCTAATGGTTTCCTTTTAGCTTGAAATTTTTTTTTCTCGAAAATCCACAGTACCCTCCCTTGGAACAATGACTCCGAAAAATCATGGCATTCGAAACAGATTTTTTCGATTTTTTTCTCACGGGTACGAGTTACGCGGTTGCGGTTGACTTTTTCTTATTCGAAATCAGATTCTCTATAAAATGCACCTAATGGTTTCCTTTTCGCTTGAAATTTTTTTTTCTCGAAAATCCACAGTACCCTCCCTTGGAAAAATGACTTCAAAAAATCATGGCATTCGAAACAGATTTTTTCGATTTTTTTCTGATGGGTACGAGTTACGCGGTTGCGGTTGACTTTTTCTTATTCGAAATCAGATTCTCTATAAAATGCACCTAATGGTTTCCTTTTAGCTTGAAATTTTTTTTTCTCGAAAATCCACAGTACCCTCCCTTGGAAAAATGACTCCGAAAAATCATGGCATTCGAAACAGATTTTTTCGATTTTTTTCTCACGGGTACGAGTTACGCGGTTGCGGTTGACTTTTTCTTATTCGAAATCAGATTCTCTATAAAATGCACCTAATGGTTTCCTTTTAGCTTGAAATTTTTTTTTCTCGAAAATCCACAGTACCCTCCCTTGGAAAAATGACTCCGAAAAATCATGGCATTCGAAACAGATTTTTTCGATTTTTTTCTCACGGGTACGAGTTACGCGGTTGCGGTTGACTTTTTCTTATTCGAAATCAGATTCTCTATAAAATGCACCTAATGGTTTCCTTTTAGCTTGAAATTTTTTTTTCTCGAAAATCCACAGTACCCTCCCTTGGAAAAATGACTCCGAAAAATCATGGCATTCGAAACAGATTTTTTTCGATTTTTTTCTGACGGGTACGAGTTACGCGGTTGCGGTTGACTTTTTCTTATTCGAAATCAGATTCTCTATAAAATGCACCTAATGGTTTCCTTTTAGCTTGAAATTTTTTTTTCTCGAAAATCCACAGTACCCTCCCTTGGAAAAATGACTCCGAAAAATCATGGCATTCGAAACAGATTTTTTCGATTTTTTTCTGACGGGTACGAGTTACGCGGTTGCGGTTGACTTTTTCTTATTCGAAATCAGATTCTCTATAAAATGCACCTAATGGTTTCCTTTTAGCTTGAAATTTTTTTTTCTCCAAAATCCACAGTACCCTCCCTTGGAAAAATGACTTCAAAAAATCATGGCATTCGAAACAGATTTTTTCGATTTTTTTCTGACGGGTACGAGTTACGCGGTTGCGGTTGACTTTTTCTTATTCGAAATCAGATTCTCTATAAAATGCACCTAATGGTTTCCTTTTAGCTTGAAATTTTTTTTTCTCGAAAATCCACAGTACCCTCCCTTGGAAAAATGACTCCGAAAAATCATGGCATTCGAAACAGATTTTTTCGATTTTTTTCTCACGGGTACGAGTTACGCGGTTGCGGTTGACTTTTTCTTATTCGAAATCAGATTCTCTATAAAATGCACCTAATGGTTTCCTTTTAGCTTGAAATTTTTTTTTCTCGAAAATCCACAGTACCCTCCCTTGGAAAAATGACTCCGAAAAATCATGGCATTCGAAACAGATTTTTTCGATTTTTTTCTCACGGGTACGAGTTAAGCGGTTGCGGTTGACTTTTTCTTATTCGAAATCAGATTCTCTATAAAATGCACCTAATGGTTTCCTTTTAGCTTGAAATTTTTTTTTCTCGAAAATCCACAGTACCCTCCCTTGGAAAAATGACTCCGAAAAATCATGGCATTCGAAACAGATTTTTTCGATTTTTTTCTCACGGGTACAAGTTACGCGGTTGCGGTTGACTTTTTCTTATTCGAAATCAGATTCTCTATAAAATGCACCTAATGGTTTCCTTTTAGCTTGAAAATTTTTTTTCTCGAAAATCCACAGTACCCTCCCTTGGAAAAATGACTCCGAAAAATCATGGCATTCGAAACAGATTTTTTCGATTTTTTTCTCACGGGTACGAGTTACGCGGTTGCGGTTGACTTTTTCTTATTCGAAATCAGATTCTCTATAAAATGCACCTAATGGTTTCCTTTTAGCTTGAAATTTTTTTTTCTCGAAAATCCACAGTACCCTCCCTTGGAAAAATGACTTGAAAAAATCATGGCATTCGAAACAGATTTTTTCGATTTTTTTCTGACGGGTACGAGTTACGCGGTTGCGGTTGACTTTTTCTTATTCGAAATCAGATTCTCTATAAAATGCACCTAATGGTTTCCTTTTAGCTTGAAATTTTTTTTTCTCGAAAATCCACAGTACCCTCCCTTGGAAAAATGACTCCGAAAAATCATGGCATTCGAAACAGATTTTTTCGATTTTTTTCTGACGGGTACGAGTTACGCGGTTGCGGTTGACTTTTTCTTATTCGAAATCAGATTCTCTATAAAATGCACCTAATGGTTTCCTTTTAGCTTGAAATTTTTTTTTCTCGAAAATCCACAGTACCCCTCCCTTGGAAAAATGACTCCGAAAAATCATGGCATTCGAAACAGATTTTTTCGATTTTTTTCTGACGGGTACGAGTTACGCGGTTGCGGTTGACTTTTTCTTATTCGAAATCAGATTCTCTATAAAATGCACCTAATGGTTTCCTTTTAGCTTGAAATTTTTTTTTCTCGAAAATCCACAGTACCCTCCCTTGGAAAAATGACTCCGAAAAATCATGGCATTCGAAACAGATTTTTTCGATTTTTTTCTGACGGGTACGAGTTACGCGGTTGCGGTTGACTTTTTCTTATTCGAAATCAGATTCTCTATAAAATGCACCTAATGGTTTCCTTTTAGCTTGAAAATTTTTTTTCTCGAAAATCCACAGTACCCTCCCTTGGAAAAATGACTCCGAAAAATCATGGCATTCGAAACAGATTTTTTTCGATTTTTTTCTGACAGGTACGAGTTACGCGGTTGCGGTTGACTTTTTCTTATTCGAAATCAGATTCTCTATAAAATGCACCTAATGGTTTCCTTTTAGCTTGAAATTTTTTTTTCTCGAAAATCCACAGTACCCTCCCTTGGAAAAATGACTCCGAAAAATAATGGCATTCGAAACAGATTTTTTTCGATTTTTTTCTGACAGGTACGAGTTACGCGGTTGCGGTTGACTTTTTCTTATTCGAAATCAGATTCTCTATAAAATGCACCTAATGGTTTCCTTTTAGCTTGAAATTTTTTTTTCTCGAAAATCCACAGTACCCTCCCTTGGAAAAATGACTCCGAAAAATCATGGCATTCGAAACAGATTTTTTCGATTTTTTTCTGACGGGTACGAGTTTCGCGGTTGCGGTTGACTTTTTCTTATTCGAAATCAGATTCTCTATAAAATGCACCTAATGGTTTCCTTTTAGCTTGAAATTTTTTTTTCTCGAAAATCCACAGTACCCTCCCTTGGAAAAATGACTCCGAAAAATTCATGGCATTCGAAACAGATTTTTTCGATTTTTTTCTGACGGGTACGAGTTACGCGGTTGCGGTTGACTTTTTCTTATTCGAAATCAGATTCTCTATAAAATGCACCTAATGGTTTCCTTTTAGCTTGAAATTTTTTTTTCTCGAAAATCCACAGTACCCCTCCCTTGGAAAAATGACTCCGAAAAATTCATGGCATTCGAAACAGATTTTTTTCGATTTTTTTCTGACAGGTATGAGTTACGCGGTTGCGGTTGACTTTTTCTTATTCGAAATCAGATTCTCTATAAAATGCACCTAATGGTTTCCTTTTAGCTTGAAATTTTTTTTTCTCGAAAATCCACAGTACCCTCCATTGGAAAAATGACTCCGAAAAATCATGGCATTCGAAACAGATTTTTTCGATTTTTTTCTGACGGGTACGAGTTACGCGGTTGCGGTTGACTTTTTCTTATTCGAAATCAGATTCTCTATAAAATGCACCTAATGGTTTCCTTTTAGCTTGAAATTTTTTTTTCTCGAAAATCCACAGTACCCTCCCTTGGAAAAATGACTCCGAAAAATCATGGCATTCGAAACAGATTTTTTCGATTTTTTTCTCACGGGTACGAGTTACGCGGTTGCGGTTGACTTTTTCTTATTCGAAATCAGATTCTCTATAAAATGCACCTAATGGTTTCCTTTTCGCTTGAAATTTTTTTTTCTCGAAAATCCACAGTACCCTCCCTTGGAAAAATGACTTCAAAAAATCATGGCATTCGAAACAGATTTTTTCGATTTTTTTCTGATGGGTACGAGTTACGCGGTTGCGGTTGACTTTTTCTTATTCGAAATCAGATTCTCTATAAAATGCACCTAATGGTTTCCTTTTAGCTTGAAATTTTTTTTTCTCGAAAATCCACAGTACCCTCCCTTGGAAAAATGACTCCGAAAAATCATGGCATTCGAAACAGATTTTTTCGATTTTTTTCTCACGGGTACGAGTTACGCGGTTGCGGTTGACTTTTTCTTATTCGAAATCAGATTCTCTATAAAATGCACCTAATGGTTTCCTTTTAGCTTGAAATTTTTTTTTCTCGAAAATCCACAGTACCCTCCCTTGGAAAAATGACTCCGAAAAATCATGGCATTCGAAACAGATTTTTTCGATTTTTTTCTCACGGGTACGAGTTACGCGGTTGCGGTTGACTTTTTCTTATTCGAAATCAGATTCTCTATAAAATGCACCTAATTGTTTCCTTTTAGCTTGAAATTTTTTTTTCTCGAAAATCCACAGTACCCTCCCTTGGAAAAATGACTCCGAAAAATCATGGCATTCGAAACAGATTTTTTCGATTTTTTTCTCACGGGTACGAGTTACGCGGTTGCGGTTGACTTTTTCTTATTCGAAATCAGATTCTCTATAAAATGCACCTAATGGTTTCCTTTTAGCTTGAAATTTTTTTTTCTCGAAAATCCACAGTACCCTCCCTTGGAAAAATGACTTCAAAAAATCATGGCATTCGAAACAGATTTTTTCGATTTTTTTCTGACGGGTACGAGTTACGCGGTTGCGGTTGACTTTTTCTTATTCGAAATCAGATTCTCTATAAAATGCACCTAATGGTTTCCTTTTAGCTTGAAATTTTTTTTTCTCGAAAATCCACAGTACCCTCCCTTGGAAAAATGACTTCAAAAAATCATGGCATTCGAAACAGATTTTTTCGATTTTTTTCTGACGGGTACGAGTTACGCGGTTGCGGTTGACTTTTTCTTATTCGAAATCAGATTCTCTATAAAATGCACCTAATGGTTTCCTTTTAGCTTGAAATTTTTTTTTCTCGAAAATCCACAGTACCCTCCCTTGGAAAAATGACTCCGAAAAATCATGGCATTCGAAACAGATTTTTTCGATTTTTTTCTCACGGGTACGAGTTACGCGGTTGCGGTTGACTTTTTCTTATTCGAAATCAGATTCTCTATAAAATGCACCTAATGGTTTCCTTTTAGCTTGAAATTTTTTTTTCTCGAAAATCCACAGTACCCTCCCTTGGAAAAATGACTCCGAAAAATCATGGCATTCGAAACAGATTTTTTCGATTTTTTTCTCACGGGTACGAGTTAAGCGGTTGCGGTTGACTTTTTCTTATTCGAAATCAGATTCTCTATAAAATGCACCTAATGGTTTCCTTTTAGCTTGAAATTTTTTTTTCTCGAAAATCCACAGTACCCTCCCTTGGAAAAATGACTCCGAAAAATCATGGCATTCGAAACAGACTTTTTCGATTTTTTTCTCACGGGTACAAGTTACGCGGTTGCGGTTGACTTTTTCTTATTCGAAATCAGATTCTCTATAAAATGCACCTAATGGTTTCCTTTTAGCTTGAAAATTTTTTTTCTCGAAAATCCACAGTACCCTCCCTTGGAAAAATGACTCCGAAAAATCATGGCATTCGAAACAGATTTTTTCGATTTTTTTCTCACGGGTACGAGTTACGCGGTTGCGGTTGACTTTTTCTTATTCGAAATCAGATTCTCTATAAAATGCACCTAATGGTTTCCTTTTAGCTTGAAATTTTTTTTTCTCGAAAATCCACAGTACCCTCCCTTGGAAAAATGACTCCGAAAAATCATGGCATTCGAAACAGATTTTTTCGATTTTTTTCTCACGGGTACGAGTTACGCGGTTGCGGTTGACTTTTTCTTATTCGAAATCAGATTCTCTATAAAATGCACCTAATGGTTTCCTTTTAGCTTGAAATTTTTTTTTCTCGAAAATCCACAGTACCCTCCCTTGGAAAAATGACTTCAAAAAATCATGGCATTCGAAACAGATTTTTTCGATTTTTTTCTGACGGGTACGAGTTACGCGGTTGCGGTTGACTTTTTCTTATTCGAAATCAGATTCTCTATAAAATGCACCTAATGGTTTCCTTTTAGCTTGAAATTTTTTTTTCTCGAAAATCCACAGTACCCTCCCTTGGAAAAATGACTCCGAAAAATCATGGCATTCGAAACAGATTTTTTCGATTTTTTTCTCACGGGTACGAGTTACGCGGTTGCGGTTGACTTTTTCTTATTCGAAATCAGATTCTCTATAAAATGCACCTAATGGTTTCCTTTTAGCTTGAAATTTTTTTTTCTCGAAAATCCACAGTACCCTCCCTTGGAAAAATGACTCCGAAAAATCATGGCATTCGAAACAGATTTTTTCGATTTTTTTCTCACGGGTACGAGTTACGCGGTTGCGGTTGACTTTTTCTTATTCGAAATCAGATTCTCTATAAAATGCACCTAATGGTTTCCTTTTAGCTTGAAATTTTTTTTTCTCGAAAATCCACAGTACCCTCACTTGGAAAAATGACTCCGAAAAATTCATGGCATTCGAAACAGATTTTTTCGATTTTTTTCTGACGGGTACGAGTTACGCGGTTGCGGTTGACTTTTTCTTATTCGAAATCAGATTCTCTATAAAATGCACCTAATGGTTTCCTTTTAGCTTGAAATTTTTTTTTCTCGAAAATCCACAGTACCCTCCCTTGGAAAAATGACTCCGAAAAATTCATGGCATTCGAAACAGATTTTTTCGATTTTTTTCTGACGGGTACGAGTTACGCGGTTGCGGTTGACTTTTTCTTATTCGAAATCAGATTCTCTATAAAATGCACCTAATGGTTTCCTTTTAGCTTGAAATTTTTTTTTCTCGAAAATCCACAGTACCCTCCCTTGGAAAAATGACTCCGAAAAATCATGGCATTCGAAACAGATTTTTTTCGATTTTTTTCTGACAGGTACGAGTTACGCGGTTGCGGTTGACTTTTTCTTATTCGAAATCAGATTCTCTATAAAATGCACCTAATGGTTTCCTTTTAGCTTGAAATTTTTTTTTCTCGAAAATCCACAGTACCCTCCCTTGGAAAAATGACTCCGAAAAATCATGGCATTCGAAACAGATTTTTTCGATTTTTTTCTCACGGGTACGAGTTACGCGGTTGCGGTTGACTTTTTCTTATTCGAAATCAGATTCTCTATAAAATGCACCTAATGGTTTCCTTTTAGCTTGAAATTTTTTTTTCTCGAAAATCCACAGTACCCTCCCTTGGAAAAATGACTCCGAAAAATCATGGCATTCGAAACAGATTTTTTCGATTTTTTTCTGACGGGTACGAGTTACGCGGTTGCGGTTGACTTTTTCTTATTCGAAATCAGATTCTCTATAAAATGCACCTAATGGTTTCCTTTTAGCTTGAAATTTTTTTTTCTCGAAAATCCACAGTACCCTCCCTTGGAAAAATGACTCCGAAAAATCATGGCATTCGAAACAGATTTTTTCGATTTTTTTCTCACGGGTACGAGTTACGCGGTTGCGGTTGACTTTTTCTTATTCGAAATCAGATTCTCTATAAAATGCACCTAATGGTTTCCTTTTAGCTTGAAATTTTTTTTTCTCGAAAATCCACAGTACCCTCCCTTGGAAAAATGACTCCGAAAAATCATGGCATTCGAAACAGATTTTTTCGATTTTTTTCTCACGGGTACGAGTTACGCGGTTGCGGTTGACTTTTTCTTATTCGAAATCAGATTCTCTATAAAATGCACCTAATGGTTTCCTTTTAGCTTGAAATTTTTTTTTCTCGAAAATCCACAGTACCCTCCCTTGGAAAAATGACTCCGAAAAATCATGGCATTCGAAACAGATTTTTTCGATTTTTTTCTCACGGGTACGAGTTAAGCGGTTGCGGTTGACTTTTTCTTATTCGAAATCAGATTCTCTATAAAATGCACCTAATGGTTTCCTTTTAGCTTGAAATTTTTTTTTCTCGAAAATCCACAGTACCCTCCCTTGGAAAAATGACTCCGAAAAATCATGGCATTCGAAACAGATTTTTTCGATTTTTTTCTGACGGGTACGAGTTACGCGGTTGCGGTTGACTTTTTCTTATTCGAAATCAGATTCTCTATAAAATGCACCTAATGGTTTCCTTTTAGCTTGAAATTTTTTTTTCTCGAAAATCCACAGTACCCTCCCTTGAAAAAATGACTCCGAAAAATCATGGCATTCGAAACAGATTTTTTCGATTTTTTTCTGACGGGTACGAGTTACGCGGTTGCGGTTGACTTTTTCTTATTCGAAATCAGATTCTCTATAAAATGCACCTAATGGTTTCCTTTTAGCTTGAAATTTTTTTTCTCGAAAATCCACAGTACCCTCCCTTGGAAAAATGACTCCGAAAAATCATGGCATTCGAAACAGATTTTTTCGATTTTTTTCTGACGGGTACGAGTTACGCGGTTGCGGTTGACTTTTTCTTATTCGAAATCAGATTCTCTATAAAATGCACCTAATGGTTTCCTTTTAGCTTGAAATTTTTTTTTCTCGAAAATCCACAGTACCCTCCCTTGGAAAAATGACTCCGAAAAATCATGGCATTCGAAACAGATTTTTTCGATTTTTTTCTGACGGGTACGAGTTACGCGGTTGCGGTTGACTTTTTCTTATTCGAAATCAGATTCTCTATAAAATGCACCTAATGGTTTCCTTTTAGCTTGAAATTTTTTTTTCTCGAAAATCCACAGTACCCTCCCTTGGAAAAATGACTCCGAAAAATCATGGCATTCGAAACAGATTTTTTCGATTTTTTTCTGACGGGTACGAGTTACGCGGTTGCGGTTGACTTTTTCTTATTCGAAATCAGATTCTCTATAAAATGCACCTAATGGTTTCCTTTTAGCTTGAAATTTTTTTTTCTCGAAAATCCACAGTACCCTCCCTTGGAAAAATGACTCCGAAAAATCATGGCATTCGAAACAGATTTTTTCGATTTTTTTCTCACGGGTACGAGTTACGCGGTTGCGGTTGACTTTTTCTTATTCGAAATCAGATTCTCTATAAAATGCACCTAATGGTTTCCTTTTAGCTTGAAATTTTTTTTTCTCGAAAATCCACAGTACCCTCCCTTGGAAAAATGACTCCGAAAAATCATGGCATTCGAAACAGATTTTTTCGATTTTTTTCTGACGGGTACGAGTTACGCGGTTGCGGTTGACTTTTTCTTATTCGAAATCAGATTCTCTATAAAATGCACCTAATGGTTTCCTTTTAGCTTGAAATTTTTTTTTCTCGAAAATCCACAGTACCCTCCCTTGGAAAAATGACTCCGAAAAATCATGGCATTCGAAACAGATTTTTTCGATTTTTTTCTCACGGGTACGAGTTACGCGGTTGCGGTTGACTTTTTCTTATTCGAAATCAGATTCTCTATAAAATGCACCTAATGGTTTCCTTTTAGCTTGAAATTTTTTTTTCTCGAAAATCCACAGTACCCTCCCTTGGAAAAATGACTCCGAAAAATCATGGCATTCGAAACAGATTTTTTCGATTTTTTTCTCACGGGTACGAGTTACGCGGTTGCGGTTGACTTTTTCTTATTCGAAATCAGATTCTCTATAAAATGCACCTAATGGTTTCCTTTTAGCTTGAAATTTTTTTTTCTCGAAAATCCACAGTACCCTCCCTTGGAAAAATGACTCCGAAAAATCATGGCATTCGAAACAGATTTTTTCGATTTTTTTCTCACGGGTACGAGTTAAGCGGTTGCGGTTGACTTTTTCTTATTCGAAATCAGATTCTCTATAAAATGCACCTAATGGTTTCCTTTTAGCTTGAAATTTTTTTTTCTCGAAAATCCACAGTACCCTCCCTTGGAAAAATGACTCCGAAAAATCATGGCATTCGAAACAGATTTTTTCGATTTTTTTCTGACGGGTACGAGTTACGCGGTTGCGGTTGACTTTTTCTTATTCGAAATCAGATTCTCTATAAAATGCACCTAATGGTTTCCTTTTAGCTTGAAATTTTTTTTTCTCGAAAATCCACAGTACCCTCCCTTGAAAAAATGACTCCGAAAAATCATGGCATTCGAAACAGATTTTTTCGATTTTTTTCTGACGGGTACGAGTTACGCGGTTGCGGTTGACTTTTTCTTATTCGAAATCAGATTCTCTATAAAATGCACCTAATGGTTTCCTTTTAGCTTGAAATTTTTTTTTCTCGAAAATCCACAGTACCCTCCCTTGGAAAAATGACTTGAAAAAATCATGGCATTCGAAACAGATTTTTTCGATTTTTTTCTCACGGGTACGAGTTACGCGGTTGCGGTTGACTTTTTCTTATTCGAAATCAGATTCTCTATAAAATGCACCTAATGGTTTCCTTTTAGCTTGAAATTTTTTTTTCTCGAAAATCCACAGTACCCTCCCTTGGAAAAATGACTCCGAAAAATCATGGCATTCGAAACAGATTTTTTCGATTTTTTTCTGACGGGTACGAGTTACGCGGTTGCGGTTGACTTTTTCTTATTCGAAATCAGATTCTCTATAAAATGCACCTAATGGTTTCCTTTTAGCTTGAAATTTTTTTTCTCGAAAATCCACAGTACCCTCCCTTGGAAAAATGACTCCGAAAAATCATGGCATTCGAAACAGATTTTTTCGATTTTTTTCTCACGGGTACGAGTTACGCGGTTGCGGTTGACTTTTTCTTATTCGAAATCAGATTCTCTATAAAATGCACCTAATGGTTTCCTTTTAGCTTGAAATTTTTTTTTCTCGAAAATCCACAGTACCCTCCCTTGGAAAAATGACTCCGAAAAATCATGGCATTCGAAACAGATTTTTTCGATTTTTTTCTCACGGGTACGAGTTACGCGGTTGCGGTTGACTTTTTCTTATTCGAAATCAGATTCTCTATAAAATGCACCTAATGGTTTCCTTTTAGCTTGAAATTTTTTTTTCTCGAAAATCCACAGTACCCTCCCTTGGAAAAATGACTCCGAAAAATCATGGCATTCGAAACAGATTTTTTCGATTTTTTTCTCACGGGTACGAGTTAAGCGGTTGCGGTTGACTTTTTCTTATTCGAAATCAGATTCTCTATAAAATGCACCTAATGGTTTCCTTTTAGCTTGAAATTTTTTTTTCTCGAAAATCCACAGTACCCTCCCTTGGAAAAATGACTCCGAAAAATCATGGCATTCGAAACAGATTTTTTCGATTTTTTTCTGACGGGTACGAGTTACGCGGTTGCGGTTGACTTTTTCTTATTCGAAATCAGATTCTCTATAAAATGCACCTAATGGTTTCCTTTTAGCTTGAAATTTTTTTTTCTCGAAAATCCACAGTACCCTCCCTTGAAAAAATGACTCCGAAAAATCATGGCATTCGAAACAGATTTTTTCGATTTTTTTCTGACGGGTACGAGTTACGCGGTTGCGGTTGACTTTTTCTTATTCGAAATCAGATTCTCTATAAAATGCACCTAATGGTTTCCTTTTAGCTTGAAATTTTTTTTCTCGAAAATCCACAGTACCCTCCCTTGGAAAAATGACTCCGAAAAATCATGGCATTCGAAACAGATTTTTTCGATTTTTTTCTCACGGGTACAAGTTACGCGGTTGCGGTTGACTTTTTCTTATTCGAAATCAGATTCTCTATAAAATGCACCTAATGGTTTCCTTTTAGCTTGAAATTTTTTTTTCTCGAAAATCCACAGTACCCTCCCTTGGAAAAATGACTCCGAAAAATCATGGCATTCGAAACAGATTTTTTCGATTTTTTTCTGACGGGTACGAGTTACGCGGTTGCGGTTGACTTTTTCTTATTCGAAATCAGATTCTCTATAAAATGCACCTAATGGTTTCCTTTTAGCTTGAAATTTTTTTTTCTCGAAAATCCACAGTACCCTCCCTTGGAAAAATGACTCCGAAAAATCATGGCATTCGAAACAGATTTTTTCGATTTTTTTCTGACGGGTACGAGTTACGCGGTTGCGGTTGACTTTTTCTTATTCGAAATCAGATTCTCTATAAAATGCACCTAATGGTTTCCTTTTAGCTTGAAATTTTTTTTTCTCGAAAATCCACAGTACCCTCCCTTGGAAAAATGACTCCGAAAAATCATGGCATTCGAAACAGATTTTTTCGATTTTTTTCTGACGGGTACGAGTTACGCGGTTGCGGTTGACTTTTTCTTATTCGAAATCAGATTCTCTATAAAATGCACCTAATGGTTTCCTTTTAGCTTGAAATTTTTTTTTCTCGAAAATCCACAGTACCCTCCCTTGGAAAAATGACTCCGAAAAATCATGGCATTCGAAACAGATTTTTTCGATTTTTTTCTGACGGGTACGAGTTACGCGGTTGCGGTTGACTTTTTCTTATTCGAAATCAGATTCTCTATAAAATGCACCTAATGGTTTCCTTTTAGCTTGAAATTTTTTTTTCTCGAAAATCCACAGTACCCTCCCTTGGAAAAATGACTCCGAAAAATTCATGGCATTCGAAACAGATTTTTTCGATTTTTTTCTGACGGGTACGAGTTACGCGGTTGCGGTTGACTTTTTCTTATTCGAAATCAGATTCTCTATAAAATGCACCTAATGGTTTCCTTTTAGCTTGAAATTTTTTTTTCTCGAAAATCCACAGTACCCTCCCTTGGAAAAATGACTCCGAAAAATAATGGCATTCGAAACAGATTTTTTTCGATTTTTTTCTGACAGGTACGAGTTACGCGGTTGCGGTTGACTTTTTCTTATTCGAAATCAGATTCTCTATAAAATGCACCTAATGGTTTCCTTTTAGCTTGAAATTTTTTTTTCTCGAAAATCCACAGTACCCTCCCTTGGAAAAATGACTTGAAAAAATCATGGCATTCGAAACAGATTTTTTCGATTTTTTTCTGACGGGTACGAGTTACGCGGTTGCGGTTGACTTTTTCTTATTCGAAATCAGATTCTCTATAAAATGCACCTAATGGTTTCCTTTTAGCTTGAAATTTTTTTTTCTCGAAAATCCACAGTACCCTCCCTTGGAAAAATGACTCCGAAAAATCATGGCATTCGAAACAGATTTTTTCGATTTTTTTCTGACGGGTACGAGTTACGCGGTTGCGGTTGACTTTTTCTTATTCGAAATCAGATTCTCTATAAAATGCACCTAATGGTTTCCTTTTAGCTTGAAATTTTTTTTTCTCGAAAATCCACAGTACCCCTCCCTTGGAAAAATGACTCGGAAAAATTCATGGCATTCGAAACAGATTTTTTCGATTTTTTTCTGACGGGTACGAGTTACGCGGTTGCGGTTGACTTTTTCTTATTCGAAATCAGATTCTCTATAAAATGCACCTAATGGTTTCCTTTTAGCTTGAAATTTTTTTTTCTCGAAAATCCACAGTACCCTCCCTTGGAAAAATGACTCCGAAAAATCATGGCATTCGAAACAGATTTTTTCGATTTTTTTCTCACGGGTACAAGTTACGCGGTTGCGGTTGACTTTTTCTTATTCGAAATCAGATTCTCTATAAAATGCACCTAATGGTTTCCTTTTAGCTTGAAAATTTTTTTTCTCGAAAATCCACAGTACCCTCCCTTGGAAAAATGACTCCGAAAAATCATGGCATTCGAAACAGATTTTTTTCGATTTTTTTCTGACAGGTACGAGTTACGCGGTTGCGGTTGACTTTTTCTTATTCGAAATCAGATTCTCTATAAAATGCACCTAATGGTTTCCTTTTAGCTTGAAATTTTTTTTTCTCGAAAATCCACAGTACCCTCCCTTGGAAAAATGACTTGAAAAAATCATGGCATTCGAAACAGATTTTTTCGATTTTTTTCTGACGGGTACGAGTTACGCGGTTGCGGTTGACTTTTTCTTATTCGAAATCAGATTCTCTATAAAATGCACCTAATGGTTTCCTTTTAGCTTGAAATTTTTTTTTCTCGAAAATCCACAGTACCCTCCCTTGGAAAAATGACTCCGAAAAATCATGGCATTCGAAACAGATTTTTTCGATTTTTTTCTGACGGGTACGAGTTACGCGGTTGCGGTTGACTTTTTCTTATTCGAAATCAGATTCTCTATAAAATGCACCTAATGGTTTCCTTTTAGCTTGAAATTTTTTTTTCTCGAAAATCCACAGTACCCTCCCTTGGAAAAATGACTCCGAAAAATTCATGGCATTCGAAACAGATTTTTTCGATTTTTTTCTGACGGGTACGAGTTACGCGGTTGCGGTTGACTTTTTCTTATTCGAAATCAGATTCTCTATAAAATGCACCTAATGGTTTCCTTTTAGCTTGAAATTTTTTTTTCTCGAAAATCCACAGTACCCTCCCTTGGAAAAATGACTCCGAAAAATCATGGCATTCGAAACAGATTTTTTTCGATTTTTTTCTGACAGGTATGAGTTACGCGGTTGCGGTTGACTTTTTCTTATTCGAAATCAGATTCTCTATAAAATGCACCTAATGGTTTCCTTTTAGCTTGAAATTTTTTTTTCTCGAAAATCCACAGTACCCTCCATTGGAAAAATGACTCCGAAAAATCATGGCATTCGAAACAGATTTTTTCGATTTTTTTCTGACGGGTACGAGTTACGCGGTTGCGGTTGACTTTTTCTTATTCGAAATCAGATTCTCTATAAAATGCACCTAATGGTTTCCTTTTAGCTTGAAATTTTTTTTTCTCGAAAATCCACAGTACCCTCCCTTGGAAAAATGACTCCGAAAAATCATGGCATTCGAAACAGATTTTTTCGATTTTTTTCTCACGGGTACGAGTTACGCGGTTGCGGTTGACTTTTTCTTATCCGAAATCAGATTCTCTATAAAATGCACCTAATGGTTTCCTTTTCGCTTGAAATTTTTTTTTCTCGAAAATCCACAGTACCCTCCCTTGGAAAAATGACTTCAAAAAATCATGGCATTCGAAACAGATTTTTTCGATTTTTTTCTGACGGGTACGTGTTACGCGGTTGCGGTTGACTTTTTCTTATTCGAAATCAGATTCTCTATAAAATGCACCTAATGGTTTCCTTTTAGCTTGAAATTTTTTTTTCTCGAAAATCCACAGTACCCTCCCTTGGAAAAATGACTCCGAAAAATCATGGCATTCGAAACAGATTTTTTCGATTTTTTTCTCACGGGTACGAGTTACGCGGTTGCGGTTGACTTTTTCTTATTCGAAATCAGATTCTCTATAAAATGCACCTAATGGTTTCCTTTTAGCTTGAAATTTTTTTTTCTCGAAAATCCACAGTACCCTCCCTTGGAAAAATGACTCCGAAAAATCATGGCATTCGAAACAGATTTTTTCGATTTTTTCTGACGGGTACGAGTTACGCGGTTGCGGTTGACTTTTTCTTATTCGAAATCAGATTCTCTATAAAATGCACCTAATGGTTTCCTTTTAGCTTGAAATTTTTTTTTCTCGAAAATCCACAGTACCCTCCCTTGGAAAAATGACTTCAAAAAATCATGGCATTCGAAACAGATTTTTTCGATTTTTTTCTGACGGGTACGAGTTACGCGGTTGCGGTTGACTTTTTCTTATTCGAAATCAGATTCTCTATAAAATGCACCTAATGGTTTCCTTTTAGCTTGAAATTTTTTTTTCTCGAAAATCCACAGTACCCTCCCTTGGAAAAATGACTCCGAAAAATCATGGCATTCGAAACAGATTTTTTCGATTTTTTTCTCACGGGTACGAGTTACGCGGTTGCGGTTGACTTTTTCTTATTCGAAATGAGATTCTCTATAAAATGCACCTAATGGTTTCCTTTTAGCTTGAAATTTTTTTTTCTCGAAAATCCACAGTACCCTCCCTTGGAAAAATGACTCCGAAAAATCATGGCATTCGAAACAGATTTTTTCGATTTTTTTCTGACGGGTACGAGTTACGCGGTTGCGGTTGACTTTTTCTTATTCGAAATCAGATTCTCTATAAAATGCACCTAATGGTTTCCTTTTAGCTTGAAATTTTTTTTTCTCGAAAATCCACAGTACCCTCCCTTGGAAAAATGACTCCGAAAAATTCATGGCATTCGAAACAGATTTTTTCGATTTTTTTCTGACGGGTACGAGTTACGCGGTTGCGGTTGACTTTTTCTTATTCGAAATCAGATTCTCTATAAAATGCACCTAATGGTTTCCTTTTAGCTTGAAATTTTTTTTTCTCGAAAATCCACAGTACCCTCCCTTGGAAAAATGACTCCGAAAAATTCATGGCATTCGAAACAGATTTTTTCGATTTTTTTCTGACGGGTACGAGTTACGCGGTTGCGGTTGACTTTTTCTTATTCGAAATCAGATTCTCTATAAAATGCACCTAATGGTTTCCTTTTAGCTTGAAATTTTTTTTTCTCGAAAATCCACAGTACCCTCCCTTGGAAAAATGACTCCGAAAAATCATGGCATTCGAAACAGATTTTTTTCGATTTTTTTCTGACAGGTACGAGTTACGCGGTTGCGGTTGACTTTTTCTTATTCGAAATCAGATTCTCTATAAAATGCACCTAATGGTTTCCTTTTAGCTTGAAATTTTTTTTTCTCGAAAATCCACAGTACCCTCCCTTGGAAAAATGACTCCGAAAAATCATGGCATTCGAAACAGATTTTTTCGATTTTTTTCTGACGGGTACGAGTTACGCGGTTGCGGTTGACTTTTTCTTATTCGAAATCAGATTCTCTATAAAATGCACCTAATGGTTTCCTTTTAGCTTGAAATTTTTTTTTCTCGAAAATCCACAGTACCCTCCCTTGGAAAAATGACTCCGAAAAATCATGGCATTCGAAACAGATTTTTTCGATTTTTTTCTCACGGGTACGAGTTACGCGGTTGCGGTTGACTTTTTCTTATTCGAAATCAGATTCTCTATAAAATGCACCTAATGGTTTCCTTTTAGCTTGAAATTTTTTTTTCTCGAAAATCCACAGTACCCTCCCTTGGAAAAATGACTCCGAAAAATCATGGCATTCGAAACAGATTTTTTCGATTTTTTTCTCACGGGTACGAGTTACGCGGTTGCGGTTGACTTTTTCTTATTCGAAATCAGATTCTCTATAAAATGCACCTAATGGTTTCCTTTTAGCTTGAAATTTTTTTTTCTCGAAAATCCACAGTACCCTCCCTTGGAAAAATGACTCCGAAAAATCATGGCATTCGAAACAGATTTTTTCGATTTTTTTCTCACGGGTACGAGTTAAGCGGTTGCGGTTGACTTTTTCTTATTTGAAATCAGATTCTCTATAAAATGCACCTAATGGTTTCCTTTTAGCTTGAAATTTTTTTTTCTCGAAAATCCACAGTACCCTCCCTTGGAAAAATGACTCCGAAAAATCATGGCATTCGAAACAGATTTTTTCGATTTTTTTCTGACGGGTACGAGTTACGCGGTTGCGGTTGACTTTTTCTTATTCGAAATCAGATTCTCTATAAAATGCACCTAATGGTTTCCTTTTAGCTTGAAATTTTTTTTTCTCGAAAATCCACAGTACCCTCCCTTGAAAAAATGACTCCGAAAAATCATGGCATTCGAAACAGATTTTTTCGATTTTTTTCTGACGGGTACGAGTTACGCGGTTGCGGTTGACTTTTTCTTATTCGAAATCAGATTCTCTATAAAATGCACCTAATGGTTTCCTTTTAGCTTGAAATTTTTTTTTCTCGAAAATCCACAGTACCCTCCCTTGGAAAAATGACTCCGAAAAATCATGGCATTCGAAACAGATTTTTTCGATTTTTTTCTCACGGGTACAAGTTACGCGGTTGCGGTTGACTTTTTCTTATTCGAAATCAGATTCTCTATAAAATGCACCTAATGGTTTCCTTTTAGCTTGAAAATTTTTTTTCTCGAAAATCCACAGTACCCTCCCTTGGAAAAATGACTCCGAAAAATCATGGCATTCGAAACAGATTTTTTCGATTTTTTTCTGACGGGTACGAGTTACGCGGTTGCGGTTGACTTTTTCTTATTCGAAATCAGATTCTCTATAAAATGCACCTAATGGTTTCCTTTTAGCTTGAAATTTTTTTTTCTCGAAAATCCACAGTACCCTCCCTTGGAAAAATGACTCCGAAAAATCATGGCATTCGAAACAGATTTTTTCGATTTTTTTCTCACGGGTACGAGTTACGCGGTTGCGGTTGACTTTTTCTTATTCGAAATCAGATTCTCTATAAAATGCACCTAATGGTTTCCTTTTAGCTTGAAATTTTTTTTTCTCGAAAATCCACAGTACCCTCCCTTGGAAAAATGACTCCGAAAAATCATGGCATTCGAAACAGATTTTTTCGATTTTTTTCTCACGGGTACGAGTTACGCGGTTGCGGTTGACTTTTTCTTATTCGAAATCAGATTCTCTATAAAATGCACCTAATGGTTTCCTTTTAGCTTGAAATTTTTTTTTCTCGAAAATCCACAGTACCCTCTCTTGGAAAAATTACTCCGAAAAATCATGGCATTCGAAACAGATTTTTTCGATTTTTTTCTCACGGGTACGAGTTACGCGGTTGCGGTTGACTTTTTCTTATTCGAAATCAGATTCTCTATAAAATGCACCTAATGGTTTCCTTTTAGCTTGAAATTTTTTTTTCTCGAAAATCCACAGTACCCTCCCTTGGAAAAATGACTCCGAAAAATCATGGCATTCGAAACAGATTTTTTCGATTTTTTTCTCACGGGTACGAGTTACGCGGTTGCGGTTGACTTTTTCTTATTCGAAATCAGATTCTCTATAAAATGCACCTAATGGTTTCCTTTTAGCTTGAAATTTTTTTTTCTCGAAAATCCACAGTACCCTCCCTTGGAAAAATGACTCCGAAAAATCATGGCATTCGAAACAGATTTTTTCGATTTTTTTCTCACGGGTACGAGTTACGCGGTTGCGGTTGACTTTTTCTTATTCGAAATCAGATTCTCTATAAAATGCACCTAATGGTTTCCTTTTAGCTTGAAATTTTTTTTTCTCGAAAATCCACAGTACCCTCCCTTGGAAAAATGACTCCGAAAAATCATGGCATTCGAAACAGATTTTTTCGATTTTTTTCTCACGGGTACGAGTTAAGCGGTTGCGGTTGACTTTTTCTTATTCGAAATCAGATTCTCTATAAAATGCACCTAATGGTTTCCTTTTAGCTTGAAATTTTTTTTTCTCGAAAATCCACAGTACCCTCCCTTGGAAAAATGACTCCGAAAAATCATGGCATTCGAAACAGATTTTTTCGATTTTTTTCTGACGGGTACGAGTTACGCGGTTGCGGTTGACTTTTTCTTATTCGAAATCAGATTCTCTATAAAATGCACCTAATGGTTTCCTTTTAGCTTGAAATTTTTTTTTCTCGAAAATCCACAGTACCCTCCCTTGAAAAAATGACTCCGAAAAATCATGGCATTCGAAACAGATTTTTTCGATTTTTTTCTGACGGGTACGAGTTACGCGGTTGCGGTTGACTTTTTCTTATTCGAAATCAGATTCTCTATAAAATGCACCTAATGGTTTCCTTTTAGCTTGAAATTTTTTTTTCTCGAAAATCCACAGTACCCTCCCTTGGAAAAATGACTCCGAAAAATCATGGCATTCGAAACAGATTTTTTCGATTTTTTTCTCACGGGTACAAGTTACGCGGTTGCGGTTGACTTTTTCTTATTCGAAATCAGATTCTCTATAAAATGCACCTAATGGTTTCCTTTTAGCTTGAAAATTTTTTTTCTCGAAAATCCACAGTACCCTCCCTTGGAAAAATGACTCCGAAAAATCATGGCATTCGAAACAGATTTTTTCGATTTTTTTCTGACGGGTACGAGTTACGCGGTTGCGGTTGACTTTTTCTTATTCGAAATCAGATTCTCTATAAAATGCACCTAATGGTTTCCTTTTAGCTTGAAATTTTTTTTTCTCGAAAATCCACAGTACCCTCCCTTGGAAAAATGACTCCGAAAAATCATGGCATTCGAAACAGATTTTTTCGATTTTTTTCTGACGGGTACGAGTTACGCGGTTGCGGTTGACTTTTTCTTATTCGAAATCAGATTCTCTATAAAATGCACCTAATGGTTTCCTTTTAGCTTGAAATTTTTTTTTCTCGAAAATCCACAGTACCCTCCCTTGGAAAAATGACTCCGAAAAATCATGGCATTCGAAACAGATTTTTTCGATTTTTTTCTCACGGGTACGAGTTACGCGGTTGCGGTTGACTTTTTCTTATTCGAAATCAGATTCTCTATAAAATGCACCTAATGGTTTCCTTTTAGCTTGAAATTTTTTTTTCTCGAAAATCCACAGTACCCTCCCTTGGAAAAATGACTCCGAAAAATCATGGCATTCGAAACAGATTTTTTCGATTTTTTTCTGACGGGTACGAGTTACGCGGTTGCGGTTGACTTTTTCTTATTCGAAATCAGATTCTCTATAAAATGCACCTAATGGTTTCCTTTTAGCTTGAAATTTTTTTTTCTCGAAAATCCACAGTACCCTCCCTTGGAAAAATGACTCCGAAAAATCATGGCATTCGAAACAGATTTTTTCGATTTTTTTCTCACGGGTACGAGTTAAGCGGTTGCGGTTGACTTTTTCTTATTCGAAATCAGATTCTCTATAAAATGCACCTAATGGTTTCCTTTTAGCTTGAAATTTTTTTTTCTCGAAAATCCACAGTACCCTCCCTTGGAAAAATGACTCCGAAAAATCATGGCATTCGAAACAGATTTTTTCGATTTTTTTCTGACGGGTACGAGTTACGCGGTTGCGGTTGACTTTTTCTTATTCGAAATCAGATTCTCTATAAAATGCACCTAATGGTTTCCTTTTAGCTTGAAATTTTTTTTTCTCGAAAATCCACAGTACCCTCCCTTGAAAAAATGACTCCGAAAAATCATGGCATTCGAAACAGATTTTTTCGATTTTTTTCTGACGGGTACGAGTTACGCGGTTGCGGTTGACTTTTTCTTATTCGAAATCAGATTCTCTATAAAATGCACCTAATGGTTTCCTTTTAGCTTGAAAATTTTTTTTCTCGAAAATCCACAGTACCCTCCCTTGGAAAAATGACTCCGAAAAATCATGGCATTCGAAACAGATTTTTTCGATTTTTTTCTGACGGGTACGAGTTACGCGGTTGCGGTTGACTTTTTCTTATTCGAAATCAGATTCTCTATAAAATGCACCTAATGGTTTCCTTTTAGCTTGAAATTTTTTTTTTCTCGAAAATCCACAGTACCCTCCCTTGGAAAAATGACTCCGAAAAATCATGGCATTCGAAACAGATTTTTTCGATTTTTTTCTCACGGGTACGAGTTACGCGGTTGCGGTTGACTTTTTCTTATTCGAAATCAGATTCTCTATAAAATGCACCTAATGGTTTCCTTTTAGCTTGAAATTTTTTTTTCTCGAAAATCCACAGTACCCTCCCTTGGAAAAATGACTCAGAAAAATCATGGCATTCGAAACAGATTTTTTCGATTTTTTTCTCACGGGTACGAGTTACGCGGTTGCGGTTGACTTTTTCTTATTCGAAATCAGATTCTCTATAAAATGCACCTAATGGTTTCCTTTTAGCTTGAAATTTTTTTTTCTCGAAAATCCACAGTACCCTCCCTTGGAAAAATGACTCCGAAAAATCATGGCATTCGAAACAGATTTTTTCGATTTTTTTCTCACGGGTACGAGTTACGCGGTTGCGGTTGACTTTTTCTTATTCGAAATCAGATTCTCTATAAAATGCACCTAATGGTTTCCTTTTAGCTTGAAATTTTTTTTTCTCGAAAATCCACAGTACCCTCCCTTGGAAAAATTACTCCGAAAAATCATGGCATTCGAAACAGATTTTTTCGATTTTTTTCTCACGGGTACGAGTTACGCGGTTGCGGTTGACTTTTTCTTATTCGAAATCAGATTCTCTATAAAATGCACCTAATGGTTTCCTTTTAGCTTGAAATTTTTTTTTCTCGAAAATCCACAGTACCCTCCCTTGGAAAAATGACTCCGAAAAATCATGGCATTCGAAACAGATTTTTTCGATTTTTTTCTCACGGGTACGAGTTACGCGGTTGCGGTTGACTTTTTCTTATTCGAAATCAGATTCTCTATAAAATGCACCTAATGGTTTCCTTTTAGCTTGAAATTTTTTTTTCTCGAAAATCCACAGTACCCTCCCTTGGAAAAATGACTCCGAAAAATCATGGCATTCGAAACAGATTTTTTCGATTTTTTTCTCACGGGTACGAGTTACGCGGTTGCGGTTGACTTTTTCTTATTGGAAATCAGATTCTCTATAAAATGCACCTAATGGTTTCCTTTTAGCTTGAAATTTTTTTTTCTCGAAAATCCACAGTACCCTCCCTTGGAAAAATGACTCCGAAAAATCATGGCATTCGAAACAGATTTTTTCGATTTTTTTCTCACGGGTACGAGTTAAGCGGTTGCGGTTGACTTTTTCTTATTCGAAATCAGATTCTCTATAAAATGCACCTAATGGTTTCCTTTTAGCTTGAAATTTTTTTTTCTCGAAAATCCACAGTACCCTCCCTTGGAAAAATGACTCCGAAAAATCATGGCATTCGAAACAGATTTTTTCGATTTTTTTCTGACGGGTACGAGTTACGCGGTTGCGGTTGACTTTTTCTTATTCGAAATCAGATTCTCTATAAAATGCACCTAATGGTTTCCTTTTAGCTTGAAATTTTTTTTTCTCGAAAATCCACAGTACCCTCCCTTGGAAAAATGACTCCGAAAAATCATGGCATTCGAAACAGATTTTTTCGATTTTTTTCTGACGGGTACGAGTTACGCGGTTGCGGTTGACTTTTTCTTATTCGAAATCAGATTCTCTATAAAATGCACCTAATGGTTTCCTTTTAGCTTGAAATTTTTTTTTCTCGAAAATCCACAGTACCCTCCCTTGGAAAAATGACTCCGAAAAATCATGGCATTCGAAACAGATTTTTTCGATTTTTTTCTCACGGGTACGAGTTAAGCGGTTGCGGTTGACTTTTTCTTATTCGAAATCAGATTCTCTATAAAATGCACCTAATGGTTTCCTTTTTGCTTGAAATTTTTTTTTCTCGAAAATCCACAGTACCCTCCCTTGGAAAAATGACTCCGAAAAATCATGGCATTCGAAACAGATTTTTTCGATTTTTTTCTGACGGGTACGAGTTACGCGGTTGCGGTTGACTTTTTCTTATTCGAAATCAGATTCTCTATAAAATGCACCTAATGGTTTCCTTTTAGCTTGAAATTTTTTTTTCTCGAAAATCCACAGTACCCTCCCTTGAAAAAATGACTCCGAAAAATCATGGCATTCGAAACAGATTTTTTCGATTTTTTTCTGACGGGTACGAGTTACGCGGTTGCGGTTGACTTTTTCTTATTCGAAATCAGATTCTCTATAAAATGCACCTAATGGTTTCCTTTTAGCTTGAAATTTTTTTTTCTCGAAAATCCACAGTACCCTCCCTTGGAAAAATGACTCCGAAAAATCATGGCATTCGAAACAGATTTTTTCGATTTTTTTCTCACGGGTACAAGTTACGCGGTTGCGGTTGACTTTTTCTTATTCGAAATCAGATTCTCTATAAAATGCACCTAATGGTTTCCTTTTAGCTTGAAATTTTTTTTTCTCGAAAATCCACAGTACCCTCCCTTGGAAAAATGACTCCGAAAAATCATGGCATTCGAAACAGATTTTTTCGATTTTTTTCTCACGGGTACGAGTTACGCGGTTGCGGTTGACTTTTTCTTATTCGAAATCAGATTCTCTATAAAATGCACCTAATGGTTTCCTTTTAGCTTGAAATTTTTTTTTCTCGAAAATCCACAGTACCCTCCCTTGGAAAAATGACTCCGAAAAATCATGGCATTCGAAACAGATTTTTTCGATTTTTTTCTGACGGGTACGAGTTACGCGGTTGCGGTTGACTTTTTCTTATTCGAAATCAGATTCTCTATAAAATGCACCTAATGGTTTCCTTTTAGCTTGAAATTTTTTTTTCTCGAAAATCCACAGTACCCTCCCTTGAAAAAATGACTCCGAAAAATCATGGCATTCGAAACAGATTTTTTCGATTTTTTTCTGACGGGTACGAGTTACGCGGTTGCGGTTGACTTTTTCTTATTCGAAATCAGATTCTCTATAAAATGCACCTAATGGTTTCCTTTTAGCTTGAAATTTTTTTTCTCGAAAATCCACAGTACCCTCCCTTGGAAAAATGACTCCGAAAAATCATGGCATTCGAAACAGATTTTTTCGATTTTTTTCTCACGGGTACAAGTTACGCGGTTGCGGTTGACTTTTTCTTATTCGAAATCAGATTCTCTATAAAATGCACCTAATGGTTTCCTTTTAGCTTGAAAATTTTTTTTCTCGAAAATCCACAGTACCCTCCCTTGGAAAAATGACTCCGAAAAATCATGGCATTCGAAACAGATTTTTTCGATTTTTTTCTGACGGGTACGAGTTACGCGGTTGCGGTTGACTTTTTCTTATTCGAAATCAGATTCTCTATAAAATGCACCTAATGGTTTCCTTTTAGCTTGAAATTTTTTTTTCTCGAAAATCCACAGTACCCTCCCTTGGAAAAATGACTCCGAAAAATCATGGCATTCGAAACAGATTTTTTCGATTTTTTTCTCACGGGTACGAGTTACGCGGTTGCGGTTGACTTTTTCTTATTCGAAATCAGATTCTCTATAAAATGCACCTAATGGTTTCCTTTTAGCTTGAAATTTTTTTTTCTCGAAAATCCACAGTACCCTCCCTTGGAAAAATGACTCCGAAAAATTCATGGCATTCGAAACAGATTTTTTCGATTTTTTTCTGACGGGTACGAGTTACGCGGTTGCGGTTGACTTTTTCTTATTCGAAATCAGATTCTCTATAAAATGCACCTAATGGTTTCCTTTTTGCTTGAAATTTTTTTTTCTCGAAAATCCACAGTACCCTCCCTTGGAAAAATGACTCCGAAAAATCATGGCATTCGAAACAGATTTTTTTCGATTTTTTTCTGACAGGTACGAGTTACGCGGTTGCGGTTGACTTTTTCTTATTCGAAATCAGATTCTCTATAAAATGCACCTAATGGTTTCCTTTTAGCTTGAAATTTTTTTTTCTCGAAAATCCACAGTACCCTCCCTTGGAAAAATGACTTGAAAAAATCATGGCATTCGAAACAGATTTTTTCGATTTTTTTCTGACGGGTACGAGTTACGCGGTTGCGGTTGACTTTTTCTTATTCGAAATCAGATTCTCTATAAAATGCACCTAATGGTTTCCTTTTAGCTTGAAATTTTTTTTTCTCGAAAATCCACAGTACCCTCCCTTGGAAAAATGACTCCGAAAAATTCATGGCATTCGAAACAGATTTTTTCGATTTTTTTCTGACGGGTACGAGTTACGCGGTTGCGGTTGACTTTTTCTTATTCGAAATCAGATTCTCTATAAAATGCACCTAATGGTTTCCTTTTAGCTTGAAATTTTTTTTTCTCGAAAATCCACAGTACCCTCCCTTGGAAAAATGACTCCGAAAAATCATGGCATTCGAAACAGATTTTTTTCGATTTTTTTCTGACAGGTACGAGTTACGCGGTTGCGGTTGACTTTTTCTTATTCGAAATCAGATTCTCTATAAAATGCACCTAATGGTTTCCTTTTAGCTTGAAATTTTTTTTTCTCGAAAATCCACAGTACCCTCCCTTGGAAAAATGACTCCGAAAAATCATGGCATTCGAAACAGATTTTTTCGATTTTTTTCTGACGGGTACGAGTTACGCGGTTGCGGTTGACTTTTTCTTATTCGAAATCAGATTCTCTATAAAATGCACCTAATGGTTTCCTTTTAGCTTGAAATTTTTTTTTCTCGAAAATCCACAGTACCCTCCCTTGGAAAAATGACTCCGAAAAATCATGGCATTCGAAACAGATTTTTTCGATTTTTTTCTCACGGGTACGAGTTACGCGGTTGCGGTTGACTTTTTCTTATTCGAAATCAGATTCTCTATAAAATGCACCTAATGGTTTCCTTTTAGCTTGAAAATTTTTTTTCTCGAAAATCCACAGTACCCTCCCTTGGAAAAATGACTCCGAAAAATCATGGCATTCGAAACAGATTTTTTCGATTTTTTTCTGACGGGTACGAGTTACGCGGTTGCGGTTGACTTTTTCTTATTCGAAATCAGATTCTCTATAAAATGCACCTAATGGTTTCCTTTTAGCTTGAAATTTTTTTTTCTCGAAAATCCACAGTACCCTCCCTTGGAAAAATGACTCCGAAAAATCATGGCATTCGAAACAGATTTTTTCGATTTTTTTCTCACGGGTACGAGTTACGCGGTTGCGGTTGACTTTTTCTTATTCGAAATCAGATTCTCTATAAAATGCACCTAATGGTTTCCTTTTAGCTTGAAATTTTTTTTTCTCGAAAATCCACAGTACCCTCCCTTGGAAAAATGACTGCGAAAAATCATGGCATTCGAAACAGATTTTTTCGATTTTTTTCTCACGGGTACGAGTTACGCGGTTGCGGTTGACTTTTTCTTATTCGAAATCAGATTCTCTATAAAATGCACCTAATGGTTTCCTTTTAGCTTGAAATTTTTTTTTCTCGAAAATCCACAGTACCCTCCCTTGGAAAAATGACTCCGAAAAATCATGGCATTCGAAACAGATTTTTTCGATTTTTTTCTCACGGGTACGAGTTACGCGGTTGCGGTTGACTTTTTCTTATTCGAAATCAGATTCTCTATAAAATGCACCTAATGGTTTCCTTTTAGCTTGAAATTTTTTTTTCTCGAAAATCCACAGTACCCTCCCTTGGAAAAATGACTCCGAAAAATCATGGCATTCGAAACAGATTTTTTCGATTTTTTTCTGACGGGTACGAGTTACGCGGTTGCGGTTGACTTTTTCTTATTCGAAATCAGATTCTCTATAAAATGCACCTAATGGTTTCCTTTTAGCTTGAAATTTTTTTTTCTCGAAAATCCACAGTACCCTCCCTTGGAAAAATGACTCCGAAAAATCATGGCATTCGAAACAGATTTTTTCGATTTTTTTCTGACGGGTACGAGTTACGCGGTTGCGGTTGACTTTTTCTTATTCGAAATCAGATTCTCTATAAAATGCACCTAATGGTTTCCTTTTAGCTTGAAATTTTTTTTTCTCGAAAATCCACAGTACCCTCCCTTGGAAAAATGACTCCGAAAAATTCATGGCATTCGAAACAGATTTTTTCGATTTTTTTCTGACGGGTACGAGTTACGCGGTTGCGGTTGACTTTTTCTTATTCGAAATCAGATTCTCTATAAAATGCACCTAATGGTTTCCTTTTAGCTTGAAATTTTTTTTTCTCGAAAATCCACAGTACCCTCCCTTGGAAAAATGACTCCGAAAAATCATGGCATTCGAAACAGATTTTTTTCGATTTTTTTCTGACAGGTACGAGTTACGCGGTTGCGGTTGACTTTTTCTTATTCGAAATCAGATTCTCTATAAAATGCACCTAATGGTTTCCTTTTAGCTTGAAATTTTTTTTTCTCGAAAATCCACAGTACCCTCCCTTGGAAAAATGACTTGAAAAAATCATGGCATTCGAAACAGATTTTTTCGATTTTTTTCTGACGGGTACGAGTTACGCGGTTGCGGTTGACTTTTTCTTATTCGAAATCAGATTCTCTATAAAATGCACCTAATGGTTTCCTTTTAGCTTGAAATTTTTTTTTCTCGAAAATCCACAGTACCCTCCCTTGGAAAAATGACTCCGAAAAATCATGGCATTCGAAACAGATTTTTTCGATTTTTTTCTGACGGGTACGAGTTACGCGGTTGCGGTTGACTTTTTCTTATTCGAAATCAGATTCTCTATAAAATGCACCTAATGGTTTCCTTTTAGCTTGAAATTTTTTTTTCTCGAAAATCCACAGTACCCTCCCTTGGAAAAATGACTCCGAAAAATCATGGCATTCGAAACAGATTTTTTCGATTTTTTTCTCACGGGTACGAGTTACGCGGTTGCGGTTGACTTTTTCTTATTCGAAATCAGATTCTCTATAAAATGCACCTAATGGTTTCCTTTTAGCTTGAAATTTTTTTTTCTCGAAAATCCACAGTACCCTCCCTTGGAAAAATGACTCCGAAAAATCATGGCATTCGAAACAGATTTTTTCGATTTTTTTCTCACGGGTACGAGTTACGCGGTTGCGGTTGACTTTTTCTTATTCGAAATCAGATTCTCTATAAAATGCACCTAATGGTTTCCTTTTAGCTTGAAATTTTTTTTTCTCGAAAATCCACAGTACCCTCCCTTGGAAAAATGACTCCGAAAAATCATGGCATTCGAAACAGATTTTTTCGATTTTTTTCTGACGGGTACGAGTTACGCGGTTGCGGTTGACTTTTTCTTATTCGAAATCAGATTCTCTATAAAATGCACCTAATGGTTTCCTTTTAGCTTGAAATTTTTTTTTCTCGAAAATCCACAGTACCCTCCCTTGGAAAAATGACTCCGAAAAATCATGGCATTCGAAACAGATTTTTTCGATTTTTTTCTGACGGGTACGAGTTACGCGGTTGCGGTTGACTTTTTCTTATTCGAAATCAGATTCTCTATAAAATGCACCTAATGGTTTCCTTTTAGCTTGAAATTTTTTTTTCTCGAAAATCCACAGTACCCTCCCTTGGAAAAATGACTCCGAAAAATTCATGGCATTCGAAACAGATTTTTTCGATTTTTTTCTCACGGGTACGAGTTACGCGGTTGCGGTTGACTTTTTCTTATTCGAAATCAGATTCTCTATAAAATGCACCTAATGGTTTCCTTTTAGCTTGAAATTTTTTTTTCTCGAAAATCCACAGTACCCTCCCTTGGAAAAATGACTCCGAAAAATCATGGCATTCGAAACAGATTTTTTTCGATTTTTTTCTGACAGGTACGAGTTACGCGGTTGCGGTTGACTTTTTCTTATTCGAAATCAGATTCTCTATAAAATGCACCTAATGGTTTCCTTTTAGCTTGAAATTTTTTTTTCTCGAAAATCCACAGTACCCTCCCTTGGAAAAATGACTTGAAAAAATCATGGCATTCGAAACAGATTTTTTCGATTTTTTTCTCACGGGTACGAGTTACGCGGTTGCGGTTGACTTTTTCTTATTCGAAATCAGATTCTCTATAAAATGCACCTAATGGTTTCCTTTTAGCTTGAAATTTTTTTTTCTCGAAAATCCACAGTACCCTCCCTTGGAAAAATGACTCCGAAAAATTCATGGCATTCGAAACAGATTTTTTCGATTTTTTTCTGACGGGTACGAGTTACGCGGTTGCGGTTGACTTTTTCTTATTCGAAATCAGATTCTCTATAAAATGCACCTAATGGTTTCCTTTTAGCTTGAAATTTTTTTTTCTCGAAAATTCACAGTACCCTCCCTTGGAAAAATGACTCCGAAAAATCATGGCATTCGAAACAGATTTTTTTCGATTTTTTTCTGACAGGTACGAGTTACGCGGTTGCGGTTGACTTTTTCTTATTCGAAATCAGATTCTCTATAAAATGCACCTAATGGTTTCCTTTTAGCTTGAAATTTTTTTTTCTCGAAAATCCACAGTACCCTCCCTTGGAAAAATGACTCCGAAAAATCATGGCATTCGAAACAGATTTTTTCGATTTTTTTCTCACGGGTACGAGTTACGCGGTTGCGGTTGACTTTTTCTTATTCGAAATCAGATTCTCTATAAAATGCACCTAATGGTTTCCTTTTAGCTTGAAATTTTTTTTTCTCGAAAATCCACAGTACCCTCCCTTGGAAAAATGACTCCGAAAAATCATGGCATTCGAAACAGATTTTTTCGATTTTTTTCTCACGGGTACGAGTTACGCGGTTGCGGTTGACTTTTTCTTATTCGAAATCAGATTCTCTATAAAATGCACCTAATGGTTTCCTTTTAGCTTGAAATTTTTTTTTCTCGAAAATCCACAGTACCCTCCCTTGGAAAAATGACTCCGAAAAATCATGGCATTCGAAACAGATTTTTTCGATTTTTTTCTCACGGGTACGAGTTACGCGGTTGCGGTTGACTTTTTCTTATTCGAAATCAGATTCTCTATAAAATGCACCTAATGGTTTCCTTTTAGCTTGAAATTTTTTTTTCTCGAAAATCCACAGTACCCTCCCTTGGAAAAATGACTCCGAAAAATCATGGCATTCGAAACAGATTTTTTCGATTTTTTTCTCACGGGTACGAGTTACGCGGTTGCGGTTGACTTTTTCTTATTCGAAATCAGATTCTCTATAAAATGCACCTAATGGTTTCCTTTTAGCTTGAAATTTTTTTTTCTCGAAAATCCACAGTACCCTCCCTTGGAAAAATGACTCCGAAAAATCATGGCATTCGAAACAGATTTTTTCGATTTTTTTCTGACGGGTACGAGTTACGCGGTTGCGGTTGACTTTTTCTTATTCGAAATCAGATTCTCTATAAAATGCACCTAATGGTTTCCTTTTAGCTTGAAATTTTTTTTTCTCGAAAATCCACAGTACCCTCCCTTGGAAAAATGACTCCGAAAAATCATGGCATTCGAAACAGATTTTTTCGATTTTTTTCTGACGGGTACGAGTTACGCGGTTGCGGTTGACTTTTTCTTATTCGAAATCAGATTCTCTATAAAATGCACCTAATGGTTTCCTTTTAGCTTGAAATTTTTTTTTCTCGAAAATCCACAGTACCCTCCCTTGGAAAAATGACTCCGAAAAATTCATGGCATTCGAAACAGATTTTTTCGATTTTTTTCTCACGGGTACGAGTTACGCGGTTGCGGTTGACTTTTTCTTATTCGAAATCAGATTCTCTATAAAATGCACCTAATGGTTTCCTTTTAGCTTGAAATTTTTTTTTCTCGAAAATCCACAGTACCCTCCCTTGGAAAAATGACTCCGAAAAATCATGGCATTCGAAACAGATTTTTTTCGATTTTTTTCTGACAGGTACGAGTTACGCGGTTGCGGTTGACTTTTTCTTATTCGAAATCAGATTCTCTATAAAATGCACCTAATGGTTTCCTTTTAGCTTGAAATTTTTTTTTCTCGAAAATCCACAGTACCCTCCCTTGGAAAAATGACTTGAAAAAATCATGGCATTCGAAACAGATTTTTTCGATTTTTTTCTCACGGGTACGAGTTACGCGGTTGCGGTTGACTTTTTCTTATTCGAAATCAGATTCTCTATAAAATGCACCTAATGGTTTCCTTTTAGCTTGAAATTTTTTTTTCTCGAAAATCCACAGTACCCTCCCTTGGAAAAATGACTCCGAAAAATTCATGGCATTCGAAACAGATTTTTTCGATTTTTTTCTGACGGGTACGAGTTACGCGGTTGCGGTTGACTTTTTCTTATTCGAAATCAGATTCTCTATAAAATGCACCTAATGGTTTCCTTTTAGCTTGAAATTTTTTTTTCTCGAAAATTCACAGTACCCTCCCTTGGAAAAATGACTCCGAAAAATCATGGCATTCGAAACAGATTTTTTTCGATTTTTTTCTGACAGGTACGAGTTACGCGGTTGCGGTTGACTTTTTCTTATTCGAAATCAGATTCTCTATAAAATGCACCTAATGGTTTCCTTTTAGCTTGAAATTTTTTTTTCTCGAAAATCCACAGTACCCTCCCTTGGAAAAATGACTCCGAAAAATCATGGCATTCGAAACAGATTTTTTCGATTTTTTTCTCACGGGTACGAGTTACGCGGTTGCGGTTGACTTTTTCTTATTCGAAATCAGATTCTCTATAAAATGCACCTAATGGTTTCCTTTTAGCTTGAAATTTTTTTTTCTCGAAAATCCACAGTACCCTCCCTTGGAAAAATGACTCCGAAAAATCATGGCATTCGAAACAGATTTTTTCGATTTTTTTCTCACGGGTACGAGTTACGCGGTTGCGGTTGACTTTTTCTTATTCGAAATCAGATTCTCTATAAAATGCACCTAATGGTTTCCTTTTAGCTTGAAATTTTTTTTTCTCGAAAATCCACAGTACCCTCCCTTGGAAAAATGACTCCGAAAAATCATGGCATTCGAAACAGATTTTTTCGATTTTTTTCTCACGGGTACGAGTTACGCGGTTGCGGTTGACTTTTTCTTATTCGAAATCAGATTCTCTATAAAATGCACCTAATGGTTTCCTTTTAGCTTGAAATTTTTTTTTCTCGAAAATCCACAGTACCCTCCCTTGGAAAAATGACTCCGAAAAATCATGGCATTCGAAACAGATTTTTTCGATTTTTTTCTGACGGGTACGAGTTACGCGGTTGCGGTTGACTTTTTCTTATTCGAAATCAGATTCTCTATAAAATGCACCTAATGGTTTCCTTTTAGCTTGAAATTTTTTTTTCTCGAAAATCCACAGTACCCTCCCTTGGAAAAATGACTCCGAAAAATCATGGCATTCGAAACAGATTTTTTTCGATTTTTTTCTGACGGGTACGAGTTACGCGGTTGCGGTTGACTTTTTCTTATTCGAAATCAGATTCTCTATAAAATGCACCTAATGGTTTCCTTTTAGCTTGAAATTTTTTTTTCTCGAAAATCCACAGTACCCTCCCTTGGAAAAATGACTCCGAAAAATCATGGCATTCGAAACAGATTTTTCCGATTTTTTTCTGACGGGTACGAGTTACGCGGTTGCGGTTGACTTTTTCTTATTCGAAATCAGATTCTCTATAAAATGCACCTAATGGTTTCCTTTTAGCTTGAAATTTTTTTTTCTCGAAAATCCACAGTACCCTCCCTTGGAAAAATGACTCCGAAAAATTCATGGCATTCGAAACAGATTTTTTCGATTTTTTTCTGACGGGTACGAGTTACGCGGTTGCGGTTGACTTTTTCTTATTCGAAATCAGATTCTCTATAAAATGCACCTAATGGTTTCCTTTTAGCTTGAAATTTTTTTTTCTCGAAAATCCACAGTACCCTCCCTTGGAAAAATGACTCCGAAAAATCATGGCATTCGAAACAGATTTTTTCGATTTTTTTCTGACAGGTACGAGTTACGCGGTTGCGGTTGACTTTTTCTTATTCGAAATCAGATTCTCTATAAAATGCACCTAATGGTTTCCTTTTAGCTTGAAATTTTTTTTTCTCGAAAATCCACAGTACCCTCCCTTGGAAAAATGACTTGAAAAAATCATGGCATTCGAAACAGATTTTTTCGATTTTTTTCTCACGGGTACGAGTTACGCGGTTGCGGTTGACTTTTTCTTATTCGAAATCAGATTCTCTATAAAATGCACCTAATGGTTTCCTTTTAGCTTGAAATTTTTTTTTCTCGAAAATCCACAGTACCCTCCCTTGGAAAAATGACTCCGAAAAATTATGGCATTCGAAACAGATTTTTTCGATTTTTTTCTGACGGGTACGAGTTACGCGGTTGCGGTTGACTTTTTCTTATTCGAAATCAGATTCTCTATAAAATGCACCTAATGGTTTCCTTTTAGCTTGAAATTTTTTTTTCTCGAAAATCCACAGTACCCTCCCTTGGAAAAATGACTCCGAAAAATTCATGGCATTCGAAACAGATTTTTTCGATTTTTTTCTGACGGGTACGAGTTACGCGGTTGCGGTTGACTTTTTCTTATTCGAAATCAGATTCTCTATAAAATGCACCTAATGGTTTCCTTTTAGCTTGAAATTTTTTTTTCTCGAAAATCCACAGTACCCTCCCTTGGAAAAATGACTCCGAAAAATCATGGCATTCGAAACAGATTTTTTTCGATTTTTTTCTGACAGGTACGAGTTACGCGGTTGCGGTTGACTTTTTCTTATTCGAAATCAGATTCTCTATAAAATGCACCTAATGGTTTCCTTTTAGCTTGAAATTTTTTTTTCTCGAAAATCCACAGTACCCTCCCTTGGAAAAATGACTCCGAAAAATCATGGCATTCGAAACAGATTTTTTCGATTTTTTTCTGACGGGTACGAGTTACGCGGTTGCGGTTGACTTTTTCTTATTCGAAATCAGATTCTCTATAAAATGCACCTAATGGTTTCCTTTTAGCTTGAAATTTTTTTTTCTCGAAAATCCACAGTACCCTCCCTTGGAAAAATGACTCCGAAAAATCATGGCATTCGAAACAGATTTTTTCGATTTTTTTCTCACGGGTACGAGTTACGCGGTTGCGGTTGACTTTTTCTTATTCGAAATCAGATTCTCTATAAAATGCACCTAATGGTTTCCTTTTCGCTTGAAATTTTTTTTTCTCGAAAATCCACAGTACCCTCCCTTGGAAAAATGACTTCAAAAAATCATGGCATTCGAAACAGATTTTTTCGATTTTTTTCTGATGGGTACGAGTTACGCGGTTGCGGTTGACTTTTTCTTATTCGAAATCAGATTCTCTATAAAATGCACCTAATGGTTTCCTTTTAGCTTGAAATTTTTTTTTCTCGAAAATCCACAGTACCCTCCCTTGGAAAAATGACTCCGAAAAATCATGGCATTCGAAACAGATTTTTTCGATTTTTTTCTCACGGGTACGAGTTACGCGGTTGCGGTTGACTTTTTCTTATTCGAAATCAGATTCTCTATAAAATGCACCTAATGGTTTCCTTTTAGCTTGAAATTTTTTTTTCTCGAAAATCCACAGTACCCTCCCTTGGAAAAATGACTCCGAAAAATCATGGCATTCGAAACAGATTTTTTCGATTTTTTTCTGACGGGTACGAGTTACGCGGTTGCGGTTGACTTTTTCTTATTCGAAATCAGATTCTCTATAAAATGCACCTAATGGTTTCCTTTTAGCTTGAAATTTTTTTTTCTCGAAAATCCACAGTACCCTCCCTTGGAAAAATGACTTCAAAAAATCATGGCATTCGAAACAGATTTTTTCGATTTTTTTCTGACGGGTACGAGTTACGCGGTTGCGGTTGACTTTTTCTTATTCGAAATCAGATTCTCTATAAAATGCACCTAATGGTTTCCTTTTAGCTTGAAATTTTTTTTTCTCGAAAATCCACAGTACCCTCCCTTGGAAAAATGACTCCGAAAAATCATGGCATTCGAAACAGATTTTTTCGATTTTTTTCTGACGGGTACGAGTTACGCGGTTGCGGTTGACTTTTTCTTATTCGAAATCAGATTCTCTATAAAATGCACCTAATGGTTTCCTTTTAGCTTGAAATTTTTTTTTCTCGAAAATCCACAGTACCCTCCCTTGGAAAAATGACTCCGAAAAATCATGGCATTCGAAACAGATTTTTTTCGATTTTTTTCTGACAGGTACGAGTTACGCGGTTGCGGTTGACTTTTTCTTATTCGAAATCAGATTCTCTATAAAATGCACCTAATGGTTTCCTTTTAGCTTGAAATTTTTTTTTCTCGAAAATCCACAGTACCCTCCCTTGGAAAAATGACTTCAAAAAATCATGGCATTCGAAACAGATTTTTTCGATTTTTTTCTGACGGGTACGAGTTACGCGGTTGCGGTTGACTTTTTCTTATTCGAAATCAGATTCTCTATAAAATGCACCTAATGGTTTCCTTTTAGCTTGAAATTTTTTTTTCTCGAAAATCCACAGTACCCTCCCTTGGAAAAATGACTCCGAAAAATCATGGCATTCGAAACAGATTTTTTCGATTTTTTTCTGACGGGTACGAGTTACGCGGTTGCGGTTGACTTTTTCTTATTCGAAATCAGATTCTCTATAAAATGCACCTAATGGTTTCCTTTTAGCTTGAAATTTTTTTTTCTCGAAAATCCACAGTACCCTCCCTTGGAAAAATGACTTGAAAAAATCATGGCATTCGAAACAGATTTTTTCGATTTTTTTCTGACGGGTACGAGTTACGCGGTTGCGGTTGACTTTTTCTTATTCGAAATCAGATTCTCTATAAAATGCACCTAATGGTTTCCTTTTAGCTTGAAATTTTTTTTTCTCGAAAATCCACAGTACCCTCCCTTGGAAAAATGACTCCGAAAAATTATGGCATTCGAAACAGATTTTTTCGATTTTTTTCTGACGGGTACGAGTTACGCGGTTGCGGTTGACTTTTTCTTATTCGAAATCAGATTCTCTATAAAATGCACCTAATGGTTTCCTTTTAGCTTGAAATTTTTTTTTCTCGAAAATCCACAGTACCCTCCCTTGGAAAAATGACTCCGAAAAATTCATGGCATTCGAAACAGATTTTTTCGATTTTTTTCTGACGGGTACGAGTTACGCGGTTGCGGTTGACTTTTTCTTATTCGAAATCAGATTCTCTATAAAATGCACCTAATGGTTTCCTTTTAGCTTGAAATTTTTTTTTCTCGAAAATCCACAGTACCCTCCCTTGGAAAAATGACTCCGAAAAATCATGGCATTCGAAACAGATTTTTTTCGATTTTTTTCTGACAGGTACGAGTTACGCGGTTGCGGTTGACTTTTTCTTATTCGAAATCAGATTCTCTATAAAATGCACCTAATGGTTTCCTTTTAGCTTGAAATTTTTTTTTCTCGAAAATCCACAGTACCCTCCCTTGGAAAAATGACTCCGAAAAATCATGGCATTCGAAACAGATTTTTTCGATTTTTTTCTGACGGGTACGAGTTACGCGGTTGCGGTTGACTTTTTCTTATTCGAAATCAGATTCTCTATAAAATGCACCTAATGGTTTCCTTTTAGCTTGAAATTTTTTTTTCTCGAAAATCCACAGTACCCTCCCTTGGAAAAATGACTCCGAAAAATCATGGCATTCGAAACAGATTTTTTCGATTTTTTTCTCACGGGTACGAGTTACGCGGTTGCGGTTGACTTTTTCTTATTCGAAATCAGATTCTCTATAAAATGCACCTAATGGTTTCCTTTTCGCTTGAAATTTTTTTTTCTCGAAAATCCACAGTACCCTCCCTTGGAAAAATGACTTCAAAAAATCATGGCATTCGAAACAGATTTTTTCGATTTTTTTCTGATGGGTACGAGTTACGCGGTTGCGGTTGACTTTTTCTTATTCGAAATCAGATTCTCTATAAAATGCACCTAATGGTTTCCTTTTAGCTTGAAATTTTTTTTTCTCGAAAATCCACAGTACCCTCCCTTGGAAAAATGACTCCGAAAAATCATGGCATTCGAAACAGATTTTTTCGATTTTTTTCTGACGGGTACGAGTTACGCGGTTGCGGTTGACTTTTTCTTATTCGAAATCAGATTCTCTATAAAATGCACCTAATGGTTTCCTTTTAGCTTGAAATTTTTTTTTCTCGAAAATCCACAGTACCCTCCCTTGGAAAAATGACTCCGAAAAATCATGGCATTCGAAACAGATTTTTTCGATTTTTTTCTGACGGGTACGAGTTACGCGGTTGCGGTTGACTTTTTCTTATTCGAAATCAGATTCTCTATAAAATGCACCTAATGGTTTCCTTTTAGCTTGAAATTTTTTTTTCTCGAAAATCCACAGTACCCTCCCTTGGAAAAATGACTCCGAAAAATCATGGCATTCGAAACAGATTTTTTCGATTTTTTTCTCACGGGTACGAGTTACGCGGTTGCGGTTGACTTTTTCTTATTCGAAATCAGATTCTCTATAAAATGCACCTAATGGTTTCCTTTTCGCTTGAAATTTTTTTTTCTCGAAAATCCACAGTACCCTCCCTTGGAAAAATGACTTCAAAAAATCATGGCATTCGAAACAGATTTTTTCGATTTTTTTCTGATGGGTACGAGTTACGCGGTTGCGGTTGACTTTTTCTTATTCGAAATCAGATTCTCTATAAAATGCACCTAATGGTTTCCTTTTAGCTTGAAATTTTTTTTTCTCGAAAATCCACAGTACCCTCCCTTGGAAAAATGACTCCGAAAAATCATGGCATTCGAAACAGATTTTTTCGATTTTTTTCTCACGGGTACGAGTTACGCGGTTGCGGTTGACTTTTTCTTATTCGAAATCAGATTCTCTATAAAATGCACCTAATGGTTTCCTTTTAGCTTGAAATTTTTTTTTCTCGAAAATCCACAGTACCCTCCCTTGGAAAAATGACTCCGAAAAATCATGGCATTCGAAACAGATTTTTTCGATTTTTTTCTGACGGGTACGAGTTACGCGGTTGCGGTTGACTTTTTCTTATTCGAAATCAGATTCTCTATAAAATGCACCTAATGGTTTCCTTTTAGCTTGAAATTTTTTTTTCTCGAAAATCCACAGTACCCTCCCTTGGAAAAATGACTCCGAAAAATCATGGCATTCGAAACAGATTTTTTCGATTTTTTTCTGACGGGTACGAGTTACGCGGTTGCGGTTGACTTTTTCTTATTCGAAATCAGATTCTCTATAAAATGCACCTAATGGTTTCCTTTTAGCTTGAAATTTTTTTTTCTCGAAAATCCACAGTACCCTCCCTTGGAAAAATGACTCCGAAAAATCATGGCATTCGAAACAGATTTTTTCGATTTTTTTCTCACGGGTACGAGTTACGCGGTTGCGGTTGACTTTTTCTTATTCGAAATCAGATTCTCTATAAAATGCACCTAATGGTTTCCTTTTCGCTTGAAATTTTTTTTTCTCGAAAATCCACAGTACCCTCCCTTGGAAAAATGACTCCGAAAAATCATGGCATTCGAAACAGATTTTTTCGATTTTTTTCTCACGGGTACGAGTTACGCGGTTGCGGTTGACTTTTTCTTATTCGAAATCAGATTCTCTATAAAATGCACCTAATGGTTTCCTTTTAGCTTGAAATTTTTTTTTCTCGAAAATCCACAGTACCCTCCCTTGGAAAAATGACTCCGAAAAATCATGGCATTCGAAACAGATTTTTTCGATTTTTTTCTGACGGGTACGAGTTACGCGGTTGCGGTTGACTTTTTCTTATTCGAAATCAGATTCTCTATAAAATGCACCTAATGGTTTCCTTTTAGCTTGAAATTTTTTTTTCTCGAAAATCCACAGTACCCTCCCTTGGAAAAATGACTTCAAAAAATCATGGCATTCGAAACAGATTTTTTCGATTTTTTTCTGACGGGTACGAGTTACGCGGTTGCGGTTGACTTTTTCTTATTCGAAATCAGATTCTCTATAAAATGCACCTAATGGTTTCCTTTTAGCTTGAAATTTTTTTTTCTCGAAAATCCACAGTACCCTCCCTTGGAAAAATGACTCCGAAAAATCATGGCATTCGAAACAGATTTTTTCGATTTTTTTCTGACGGGTACGAGTTACGCGGTTGCGGTTGACTTTTTCTTATTCGAAATCAGATTCTCTATAAAATGCACCTAATGGTTTCCTTTTAGCTTGAAATTTTTTTTTCTCGAAAATCCACAGTACCCTCCCTTGGAAAAATGACTCCGAAAAATCATGGCATTCGAAACAGATTTTTTCGATTTTTTTCTCACGGGTACGAGTTACGCGGTTGCGGTTGACTTTTTCTTATTCGAAATCAGATTCTCTATAAAATGCACCTAATGGTTTCCTTTTCGCTTGAAATTTTTTTTTCTCGAAAATCCACAGTACCCTCCCTTGGAAAAATGACTCCGAAAAATCATGGCATTCGAAACAGATTTTTTCGATTTTTTTCTCACGGGTACGAGTTACGCGGTTGCGGTTGACTTTTTCTTATTCGAAATCAGATTCTCTATAAAATGCACCTAATGGTTTCCTTTTAGCTTGAAATTTTTTTTTCTCGAAAATCCACAGTACCCTCCCTTGGAAAAATGACTCCGAAAAATCATGGCATTCGAAACAGATTTTTTCGATTTTTTTCTGACGGGTACGAGTTACGCGGTTGCGGTTGACTTTTTCTTATTCGAAATCAGATTCTCTATAAAATGCACCTAATGGTTTCCTTTTAGCTTGAAATTTTTTTTTCTCGAAAATCCACAGTACCCTCCCTTGGAAAAATGACTTCAAAAAATCATGGCATTCGAAACAGATTTTTTCGATTTTTTTCTGACAGGTACGAGTTACGCGGTTGCGGTTGACTTTTTCTTATTCGAAATCAGATTCTCTATAAAATGCACCTAATGGTTTCCTTTTAGCTTGAAATTTTTTTTTCTCGAAAATCCACAGTACCCTCCCTTGGAAAAATGACTTCAAAAAATCATGGCATTCGAAACAGATTTTTTCGATTTTTTTCTGACGGGTACGAGTTACGCGGTTGCGGTTGACTTTTTCTTATTCGAAATCAGATTCTCTATAAAATGCACCTAATGGTTTCCTTTTAGCTTGAAATTTTTTTTTCTCGAAAATCCACAGTACCCTCCCTTGGAAAAATGACTCCGAAAAATCATGGCATTCGAAACAGATTTTTTCGATTTTTTTCTCACGGGTACGAGTTACGCGGTTGCGGTTGACTTTTTCTTATTCGAAATCAGATTCTCTATAAAATGCACCTAATGGTTTCCTTTTAGCTTGAAATTTTTTTTTCTCGAAAATCCACAGTACCCTCCCTTGGAAAAATGACTCCGAAAAATCATGGCATTCGAAACAGATTTTTTCGATTTTTTTCTGACGGGTACGAGTTACGCGGTTGCGGTTGACTTTTTCTTATTCGAAATCAGATTCTCTATAAAATGCACCTAATGGTTTCCTTTTAGCTTGAAATTTTTTTTTCTCGAAAATCCACAGTACCCTCCCTTGGAAAAATGACTCCGAAAAATCATGGCATTCGAAACAGATTTTTTCGATTTTTTTCTGACGGGTACGAGTTACGCGGTTGCGGTAGACTTTTTCTTATTCGAAATCAGATTCTCTATAAAATGCACCTAATGGTTTCCTTTTAGCTTGAAATTTTTTTTTCTCGAAAATCCACAGTACCCTCCCTTGGAAAAATGACTCCGAAAAATCATGGCATTCGAAACAGATTTTTTCGATTTTTTTCTCACGGGTACGAGTTACGCGGTTGCGGTTGACTTTTTCTTATTCGAAATCAGATTCTCTATAAAATGCACCTAATGGTTTCCTTTTAGCTTGAAATTTTTTTTTCTCGAAAATCCACAGTACCCTCCCTTGGAAAAATGACTCCGAAAAATCATGGCATTCGAAACAGATTTTTTCGATTTTTTTCTCACGGGTACGAGTTACGCGGTTGCGGTTGACTTTTTCTTATTCGAAATCAGATTCTCTATAAAATGCACCTAATGGTTTCCTTTTAGCTTGAAATTTTTTTTTTCTCGAAAATCCACAGTACCCTCCCTTGGAAAAATGACTCCGAAAAATCATGGCATTCGAAACAGATTTTTTCGATTTTTTTCTGACGGGTACGAGTTACGCGGTTGCGGTTGACTTTTTCTTATTCGAAATCAGATTCTCTATAAAATGCACCTAATGGTTTCCTTTTAGCTTGAAATTTTTTTTTCTCGAAAATCCACAGTACCCTCCCTTGGAAAAATGACTCCGAAAAATCATGGCATTCGAAACAGATTTTTTTCGATTTTTTTCTGACGGGTACGAGTTACGCGGTTGCGGTTGACTTTTTCTTATTCGAAATCAGATTCTCTATAAAATGCACCTAATGGTTTCCTTTTAGCTTGAAATTTTTTTTTCTCGAAAATCCACAGTACCCTCCCTTGGAAAAATGACTCCGAAAAATCATGGCATTCGAAACAGATTTTTTCGATTTTTTTCTCACGGGTACGAGTTACGCGGTTGCGGTTGACTTTTTCTTATTCGAAATCAGATTCTCTATAAAATGCACCTAATGGTTTCCTTTTAGCTTGAAATTTTTTTTTTCTCGAAAATCCACAGTACCCTCCCTTGGAAAAATGACTCCGAAAAATTCATGGCATTCGAAACAGATTTTTTCGATTTTTTTCTGACGGGTACGAGTTACGCGGTTGCGGTTGACTTTTTCTTATTCGAAATCAGATTCTCTATAAAATGCACCTAATGGTTTCCTTTTAGCTTGAAATTTTTTTTCTCGAAAATCCACAGTACCCTCCCTTGGAAAAATGACTCCGAAAAATCATGGCATTCGAAACAGATTTTTTTCGATTTTTTTCTGACAGGTACGAGTTACGCGGTTGCGGTTGACTTTTTCTTATTCGAAATCAGATTCTCTATAAAATGCACCTAATGGTTTCCTTTTAGCTTGAAATTTTTTTTTCTCGAAAATCCACAGTACCCTCCCTTGGAAAAATGACTCCGAAAAATCATGGCATTCGAAACAGATTTTTTTCGATTTTTTTCTGACGGGTACGAGTTACGCGGTTGCGGTTGACTTTTTCTTATTCGAAATCAGATTCTCTATAAAATGCACCTAATGGTTTCCTTTTAGCTTGAAATTTTTTTTTCTCGAAAATCCACAGTACCCTCCCTTGGAAAAATGACTCCGAAAAATCATGGCATTCGAAACAGATTTTTTCGATTTTTTTCTGACGGGTACGAGTTACGCGGTTGCGGTTGACTTTTTCTTATTCGAAATCAGATTCTCTATAAAATGCACCTAATGGTTTCCTTTTAGCTTGAAATTTTTTTTTTCTCGAAAATCCACAGTACCCTCCCTTGGAAAAATGACTCCGAAAAATTCATGGCATTCGAAACAGATTTTTTCGATTTTTTTCTGACGGGTACGAGTTACGCGGTTGCGGTTGACTTTTTCTTATTCGAAATCAGATTCTCTATAAAATGCACCTAATGGTTTCCTTTTAGCTTGAAATTTTTTTTTCTCGAAAATCCACAGTACCCTCCCTTGGAAAAATGACTCCGAAAAATCATGGCATTCGAAACAGATTTTTTCGATTTTTTTCTGACGGGTACGAGTTACGCGGTTGCGGTTGACTTTTTCTTATTCGAAATCAGATTCTCTATAAAATGCACCTAATGGTTTCCTTTTAGCTTGAAATTTTTTTTTCTCGAAAATCCACAGTACCCTCCCTTGGAAAAATGACTCCGAAAAATCATGGCATTCGAAACAGATTTTTTCGATTTTTTTCTCACGGGTACGAGTTACGCGGTTGCGGTTGACTTTTTCTTATTCGAAATCAGATTCTCTATAAAATGCACCTAATGGTTTCCTTTTCGCTTGAAATTTTTTTTTCTCGAAAATCCACAGTACCCTCCCTTGGAAAAATGACTTCAAAAAATCATGGCATTCGAAACAGATTTTTTCGATTTTTTTCTGATGGGTACGAGTTACGCGGTTGCGGTTGACTTTTTCTTATTCGAAATCAGATTCTCTATAAAATGCACCTAATGGTTTCCTTTTAGCTTGAAATTTTTTTTTCTCGAAAATCCACAGTACCCTCCCTTGGAAAAATGACTCCGAAAAATCATGGCATTCGAAACAGATTTTTTCGATTTTTTTCTCACGGGTACGAGTTACGCGGTTGCGGTTGACTTTTTCTTATTCGAAATTAGATTCTCTATAAAATGCACCTAATGGTTTCCTTTTAGCTTGAAATTTTTTTTTCTCGAAAATCCACAGTACCCTCCCTTGGAAAAATGACTCCGAAAAATCATGGCATTCGAAACAGATTTTTTCGATTTTTTTCTGACGGGTACGAGTTACGCGGTTGCGGTTGACTTTTTCTTATTCGAAATCAGATTCTCTATAAAATGCACCTAATGGTTTCCTTTTAGCTTGAAATTTTTTTTTCTCGAAAATCCACAGTACCCTCCCTTGGAAAAATGACTTCAAAAAATCATGGCATTCGAAACAGATTTTTTCGATTTTTTTCTGACGGGTACGAGTTACGCGGTTGCGGTTGACTTTTTCTTATTCGAAATCAGATTCTCTATAAAATGCACCTAATGGTTTCCTTTTAGCTTGAAATTTTTTTTTCTCGAAAATCCACAGTACCCTCCCTTGGAAAAATGACTTCAAAAAATCATGGCATTCGAAACAGATTTTTTCGATTTTTTTCTGACGGGTACGAGTTACGCGGTTGCGGTTGACTTTTTCTTATTCGAAATCAGATTCTCTATAAAATGCACCTAATGGTTTCCTTTTAGCTTGAAATTTTTTTTTCTCGAAAATCCACAGTACCCTCCCTTGGAAAAATGACTCCGAAAAATCATGGCATTCGAAACAGATTTTTTCGATTTTTTTCTCACGGGTACGAGTTACGCGGTTGCGGTTGACTTTTTCTTATTCGAAATCAGATTCTCTATAAAATGCACCTAATGGTTTCCTTTTAGCTTGAAATTTTTTTTTCTCGAAAATCCACAGTACCCTCCCTTGGAAAAATGACTCCGAAAAATCATGGCATTCGAAACAGATTTTTTCGATTTTTTTCTGACGGGTACGAGTTACGCGGTTGCGGTTGACTTTTTCTTATTCGAAATCAGATTCTCTATAAAATGCACCTAATGGTTTCCTTTTAGCTTGAAATTTTTTTTTCTCGAAAATCCACAGTACCCTCCCTTGGAAAAATGACTTCAAAAAATCATGGCATTCGAAACAGATTTTTTCGATTTTTTTCTGACGGGTACGAGTTACGCGGTTGCGGTTGACTTTTTCTTATTCGAAATCAGATTCTCTATAAAATGCACCTAATGGTTTCCTTTTAGCTTGAAATTTTTTTTTCTCGAAAATCCACAGTACCCTCCCTTGGAAAAATGACTCCGAAAAATTCATGGCATTCGAAACAGATTTTTTCGATTTTTTTCTGACGGGTACGAGTTACGCGGTTGCGGTTGACTTTTTCTTATTCGAAATCAGATTCTCTATAAAATGCACCTAATGGTTTCCTTTTAGCTTGAAATTTTTTTTTCTCGAAAATCCACAGTACCCTCCCTTGGAAAAATGACTCCGAAAAATCATGGCATTCGAAACAGATTTTTTCGATTTTTTTCTGACGGGTACGAGTTACGCGGTTGCGGTTGACTTTTTCTTATTCGAAATCAGATTCTCTATAAAATGCACCTAATGGTTTCCTTTTAGCTTGAAATTTTTTTTTCTCGAAAATCCACAGTACCCTCCCTTGGAAAAATGACTCCGAAAAATCATGGCATTCGAAACAGATTTTTTCGATTTTTTTCTCACGGGTACGAGTTACGCGGTTGCGGTTGACTTTTTCTTATTCGAAATCAGATTCTCTATAAAATGCACCTAATGGTTTCCTTTTCGCTTGAAATTTTTTTTTCTCGAAAATCCACAGTACCCTCCCTTGGAAAAATGACTTCAAAAAATCATGGCATTCGAAACAGATTTTTTCGATTTTTTTCTGATGGGTACGAGTTACGCGGTTGCGGTTGACTTTTTCTTATTCGAAATCAGATTCTCTATAAAATGCACCTAATGGTTTCCTTTTAGCTTGAAATTTTTTTTTCTCGAAAATCCACAGTACCCTCCCTTGGAAAAATGACTCCGAAAAATCATGGCATTCGAAACAGATTTTTTCGATTTTTTTCTCACGGGTACGAGTTACGCGGTTGCGGTTGACTTTTTCTTATTCGAAATTAGATTCTCTATAAAATGCACCTAATGGTTTCCTTTTAGCTTGAAATTTTTTTTTCTCGAAAATCCACAGTACCCTCCCTTGGAAAAATGACTCCGAAAAATCATGGCATTCGAAACAGATTTTTTCGATTTTTTTCTGACGGGTACGAGTTACGCGGTTGCGGTTGACTTTTTCTTATTCGAAATCAGATTCTCTATAAAATGCACCTAATGGTTTCCTTTTAGCTTGAAATTTTTTTTTCTCGAAAATCCACAGTACCCTCCCTTGGAAAAATGACTTCAAAAAATCATGGCATTCGAAACAGATTTTTTCGATTTTTTTCTCACGGGTACGAGTTACGCGGTTGCGGTTGACTTTTTCTTATTCGAAATCAGATTCTCTATAAAATGCACCTAATGGTTTCCTTTTAGCTTGAAATTTTTTTTTCTCGAAAATCCACAGTACCCTCCCTTGGAAAAATGACTTCAAAAAATCATGGCATTCGAAACAGATTTTTTCGATTTTTTTCTGACGGGTACGAGTTACGCGGTTGCGGTTGACTTTTTCTTATTCGAAATCAGATTCTCTATAAAATGCACCTAATGGTTTCCTTTTAGCTTGAAATTTTTTTTTCTCGAAAATCCACAGTACCCTCCCTTGGAAAAAAGACTCCGAAAAATCATGGCATTCGAAACAGATTTTTTCGATTTTTTTCTCACGGGTACGAGTTACGCGGTTGCGGTTGACTTTTTCTTATTCGAAATCAGATTCTCTATAAAATGCACCTAATGGTTTCCTTTTAGCTTGAAATTTTTTTTTCTCGAAAATCCACAGTACCCTCCCTTGGAAAAATGACTCCGAAAAATCATGGCATTCGAAACAGATTTTTTCGATTTTTTTCTGACGGGTACGAGTTACGCGGTTGCGGTTGACTTTTTCTTATTCGAAATCAGATTCTCTATAAAATGCACCTAATGGTTTCCTTTTAGCTTGAAATTTTTTTTTCTCGAAAATCCACAGTACCCTCCCTTGGAAAAATGACTTCAAAAAATCATGGCATTCGAAACAGATTTTTTCGATTTTTTTCTGACGGGTACGAGTTACGCGGTTGCGGTTGACTTTTTCTTATTCGAAATCAGATTCTCTATAAAATGCACCTAATGGTTTCCTTTTAGCTTGAAATTTTTTTTTCTCGAAAATCCACAGTACCCTCCCTTGGAAAAATGACTCCGAAAAATTCATGGCATTCGAAACAGATTTTTTCGATTTTTTTCTGACGGGTACGAGTTACGCGGTTGCGGTTGACTTTTTCTTATTCGAAATCAGATTCTCTATAAAATGCACCTAATGGTTTCCTTTTAGCTTGAAATTTTTTTTTCTCGAAAATCCACAGTACCCTCCCTTGGAAAAATGACTCCGAAAAATCATGGCATTCGAAACAGATTTTTTCGATTTTTTTCTGACGGGTACGAGTTACGCGGTTGCGGTTGACTTTTTCTTATTCGAAATCAGATTCTCTATAAAATGCACCTAATGGTTTCCTTTTAGCTTGAAATTTTTTTTTCTCGAAAATCCACAGTACCCTCCCTTGGAAAAATGACTCCGAAAAATCATGGCATTCGAAACAGATTTTTTCGATTTTTTTCTCACGGGTACGAGTTACGCGGTTGCGGTTGACTTTTTCTTATTCGAAATCAGATTCTCTATAAAATGCACCTAATGGTTTCCTTTTCGCTTGAAATTTTTTTTTCTCGAAAATCCACAGTACCCTCCCTTGGAAAAATGACTTCAAAAAATCATGGCATTCGAAACAGATTTTTTCGATTTTTTTCTGATGGGTACGAGTTACGCGGTTGCGGTTGACTTTTTCTTATTCGAAATCAGATTCTCTATAAAATGCACCTAATGGTTTCCTTTTAGCTTGAAATTTTTTTTTCTCGAAAATCCACAGTACCCTCCCTTGGAAAAATGACTCCGAAAAATTCATGGCATTCGAAACAGATTTTTTCGATTTTTTTCTGACGGGTACGAGTTACGCGGTTGCGGTTGACTTTTTCTTATTCGAAATCAGATTCTCTATAAAATGCAACTAATGGTTTCCTTTTAGCTTGAAATTTTTTTTTCTCGAAAATCCACAGTACCCTCCCTTGGAAAAATGACTCCGAAAAATCATGGCATTCGAAACAGATTTTTTCGATTTTTTTCTGACGGGTACGAGTTACGCGGTTGCGGTTGACTTTTTCTTATTCGAAATCAGATTCTCTATAAAATGCACCTAATGGTTTCCTTTTAGCTTGAAATTTTTTTTTCTCGAAAATCCACAGTACCCTCCCTTGGAAAAATGACTCCGAAAAATCATGGCATTCGAAACAGATTTTTTCGATTTTTTTCTCACGGGTACGAGTTACGCGGTTGCGGTTGACTTTTTCTTATTCGAAATCAGATTCTCTATAAAATGCACCTAATGGTTTCCTTTTAGCTTGAAATTTTTTTTTCTCGAAAATCCACAGTACCCTCCCTTGGAAAAATGACTTCAAAAAATCATGGCATTCGAAACAGATTTTTTCGATTTTTTTCTGACGGGTACGAGTTACGCGGTTGCGGTTGACTTTTTCTTATTCGAAATCAGATTCTCTATAAAATGCACCTAATGGTTTCCTTTTAGCTTGAAATTTTTTTTTCTCGAAAATCCACAGTACCCTCCCTTGGAAAAATGACTTCAAAAAATCATGGCATTCGAAACAGATTTTTTCGATTTTTTTCTGACGGGTACGAGTTACGCGGTTGCGGTTGACTTTTTCTTATTCGAAATCAGATTCTCTATAAAATGCACCTAATGGTTTCCTTTTAGCTTGAAATCTTTTTTTCTCGAAAATCCACAGTACCCTCCCTTGGAAAAATGACTCCGAAAAATCATGGCATTCGAAACAGATTTTTTCGATTTTTTTCTCACGGGTACGAGTTACGCGGTTGCGGTTGACTTTTTCTTATTCGAAATCAGATTCTCTATAAAATGCACCTAATGGTTTCCTTTTAGCTTGAAATTTTTTTTTCTCGAAAATCCACAGTACCCTCCCTTGGAAAAATGACTCCGAAAAATCATGGCATTCGAAACAGATTTTTTCGATTTTTTTCTGACGGGTACGAGTTACGCGGTTGCGGTTGACTTTTTCTTATTCGAAATCAGATTCTCTATAAAATGCACCTAATGGTTTCCTTTTAGCTTGAAATTTTTTTTTCTCGAAAATCCACAGTACCCTCCCTTGGAAAAATGACTTCAAAAAATCATGGCATTCGAAACAGATTTTTTCGATTTTTTTCTGACGGGTACGAGTTACGCGGTTGCGGTTGACTTTTTCTTATTCGAAATCAGATTCTCTATAAAATGCACCTAATGGTTTCCTTTTAGCTTGAAATTTTTTTTTCTCGAAAATCCACAGTACCCTCCCTTGGAAAAATGACTCCGAAAAATTCATGGCATTCGAAACAGATTTTTTCGATTTTTTTCTGACGGGTACGAGTTACGCGGTTGCGGTTGACTTTTTCTTATTCGAAATCAGATTCTCTATAAAATGCACCTAATGGTTTCCTTTTAGCTTGAAATTTTTTTTTCTCGAAAATCCACAGTACCCTCCCTTGGAAAAATGACTCCGAAAAATCATGGCATTCGAAACAGATTTTTTCGATTTTTTTCTGACGGGTACGAGTTACGCGGTTGCGGTTGACTTTTTCTTATTCGAAATCAGATTCTCTATAAAATGCACCTAATGGTTTCCTTTTAGCTTGAAATTTTTTTTTCTCGAAAATCCACAGTACCCTCCCTTGGAAAAATGACTCCGAAAAATCATGGCATTCGAAACAGATTTTTTCGATTTTTTTCTCACGGGTACGAGTTACGCGGTTGCGGTTGACTTTTTCTTATTCGAAATCAGATTCTCTATAAAATGCACCTAATGGTTTCCTTTTCGCTTGAAATTTTTTTTTCTCGAAAATCCACAGTACCCTCCCTTGGAAAAATGACTTCAAAAAATCATGGCATTCGAAACAGATTTTTTCGATTTTTTTCTGATGGGTACGAGTTACGCGGTTGCGGTTGACTTTTTCTTATTCGAAATCAGATTCTCTATAAAATGCACCTAATGGTTTCCTTTTAGCTTGAAATTTTTTTTTCTCGAAAATCCACAGTACCCTCCCTTGGAAAAATGACTCCGAAAAATTCATGGCATTCGAAACAGATTTTTTCGATTTTTTTCTGACGGGTACGAGTTACGCGGTTGCGGTTGACTTTTTCTTATTCGAAATCAGATTCTCTATAAAATGCACCTAATGGTTTCCTTTTAGCTTGAAATTTTTTTTTCTCGAAAATCCACAGTACCCTCCCTTGGAAAAATGACTCCGAAAAATCATGGCATTCGAAACAGATTTTTTCGATTTTTTTCTGACGGGTACGAGTTACGCGGTTGCGGTTGACTTTTTCTTATTCGAAATCAGATTCTCTATAAAATGCACCTAATGGTTTCCTTTTAGCTTGAAATTTTTTTTTCTCGAAAATCCACAGTACCCTCCCTTGGAAAAATGACTCCGAAAAATCATGGCATTCGAAACAGATTTTTTCGATTTTTTTCTCACGGGTACGAGTTACGCGGTTGCGGTTGACTTTTTCTTATTCGAAATCAGATTCTCTATAAAATGCACCTAATGGTTTCCTTTTAGCTTGAAATTTTTTTTTCTCGAAAATCCACAGTACCCTCCCTTGGAAAAATGACTTCAAAAAATCATGGCATTCGAAACAGATTTTTTCGATTTTTTTCTGACGGGTACGAGTTACGCGGTTGCGGTTGACTTTTTCTTATTCGAAATCAGATTCTCTATAAAATGCACCTAATGGTTTCCTTTTAGCTTGAAATTTTTTTTTCTCGAAAATCCACAGTACCCTCCCTTGGAAAAATGACTTCAAAAAATCATGGCATTCGAAACAGATTTTTTCGATTTTTTTCTGACGGGTACGAGTTACGCGGTTGCGGTTGACTTTTTCTTATTCGAAATCAGATTCTCTATAAAATGCACCTAATGGTTTCCTTTTAGCTTGAAATTTTTTTTTCTCGAAAATCCACAGTACCCTCCCTTGGAAAAATGACTTCAAAAAATCATGGCATTCGAAACAGATTTTTTCGATTTTTTTCTGACGGGTACGAGTTACGCGGTTGCGGTTGACTTTTTCTTATTCGAAATCAGATTCTCTATAAAATGCACCTAATGGTTTCCTTTTAGCTTGAAATTTTTTTTTCTCGAAAATCCACAGTACCCTCCCTTGGAAAAATGACTCCGAAAAATCATGGCATTCGAAACAGATTTTTTCGATTTTTTTCTCACGGGTACGAGTTACGCGGTTGCGGTTGACTTTTTCTTATTCGAAATCAGATTCTCTATAAAATGCACCTAATGGTTTCCTTTTAGCTTGAAATTTTTTTTTCTCGAAAATCCACAGTACCCTCCCTTGGAAAAATGACTCCGAAAAATCATGGCATTCGAAACAGATTTTTTCGATTTTTTTCTGACGGGTACGAGTTACGCGGTTGCGGTTGACTTTTTCTTATTCGAAATCAGATTCTCTATAAAATGCACCTAATGGTTTCCTTTTAGCTTGAAATTTTTCTTTCTCGAAAATCCACAGTACCCTCCCTTGGAAAAATGACTCCGAAAAATTCATGGCATTCGAAACAGATTTTTTCGATTTTTTTCTGACGGGTACGAGTTACGCGGTTGCGGTTGACTTTTTCTTATTCGAAATCAGATTCTCTATAAAATGCACCTAATGGTTTCCTTTTAGCTTGAAATTTTTTTTTCTCGAAAATCCACAGTACCCTCCCTTGGAAAAATGACTCCGAAAAATCATGGCATTCGAAACAGATTTTTTCGATTTTTTTCTGACGGGTACGAGTTACGCGGTTGCGGTTGACTTTTTCTTATTCGAAATCAGATTCTCTATAAAATGCACCTAATGGTTTCCTTTTAGCTTGAAATTTTTTTTTCTCGAAAATCCACAGTACCCTCCCTTGGAAAAATGACTCCGAAAAATCATGGCATTCGAAACAGATTTTTTCGATTTTTTTCTCACGGGTACGAGTTACGCGGTTGCGGTTGACTTTTTCTTATTCGAAATCAGATTCTCTATAAAATGCACCTAATGGTTTCCTTTTCGCTTGAAATTTTTTTTTCTCGAAAATCCACAGTACCCTCCCTTGGAAAAATGACTTCAAAAAATCATGGCATTCGAAACAGATTTTTTCGATTTTTTTCTGATGGGTACGAGTTACGCGGTTGCGGTTGACTTTTTCTTATTCGAAATCAGATTCTCTATAAAATGCACCTAATGGTTTCCTTTTAGCTTGAAATTTTTTTTTCTCGAAAATCCACAGTACCCTCCCTTGGAAAAATGACTCCGAAAAATCATGGCATTCGAAACAGATTTTTTCGATTTTTTTCTCACGGGTACGAGTTACGCGGTTGCGGTTGACTTTTTCTTATTCGAAATCAGATTCTCTATAAAATGCACCTAATGGTTTCCTTTTAGCTTGAAATTTTTTTTTCTCGAAAATCCACAGTACCCTCCCTTGGAAAAATGACTCCGAAAAATCATGGCATTCGAAACAGATTTTTTCGATTTTTTTCTCACGGGTACGAGTTACGCGGTTGCGGTTGACTTTTTCTTATTCGAAATCAGATTCTCTATAAAATGCACCTAATGGTTTCCTTTTAGCTTGAAATTTTTTTTTCTCGAAAATCCACAGTACCCTCCCTTGGAAAAATGACTCCGAAAAATCATGGCATTCGAAACAGATTTTTTCGATTTTTTTCTGACGGGTACGAGTTACGCGGTTGCGGTTGACTTTTTCTTATTCGAAATCAGATTCTCTATAAAATGCACCTAATGGTTTCCTTTTAGCTTGAAATTTTTTTTTCTCGAAAATCCACAGTACCCTCCCTTGGAAAAATGACTTCAAAAAATCATGGCATTCGAAACAGATTTTTTCGATTTTTTTCTGACGGGTACGAGTTACGCGGTTGCGGTTGACTTTTTCTTATTCGAAATCAGATTCTCTATAAAATGCACCTAATGGTTTCCTTTTAGCTTGAAATTTTTTTTTCTCGAAAATCCACAGTACCCTCCCTTGGAAAAATGACTTCAAAAAATCATGGCATTCGAAACAGATTTTTTCGATTTTTTTCTGACGGGTACGAGTTACGCGGTTGCGGTTGACTTTTTCTTATTCGAAATCAGATTCTCTATAAAATGCACCTAATGGTTTCCTTTTAGCTTGAAATTTTTTTTTCTCGAAAATCCACAGTACCCTCCCTTGGAAAAATGACTCCGAAAAATCATGGCATTCGAAACAGATTTTTTCGATTTTTTTCTCACGGGTACGAGTTACGCGGTTGCGGTTGACTTTTTCTTATTCGAAATCAGATTCTCTATAAAATGCACCTAATGGTTTCCTTTTAGCTTGAAATTTTTTTTTCTCGAAAATCCACAGTACCCTCCCTTGGAAAAATGACTCCGAAAAATCATGGCATTCGAAACAGATTTTTTCGATTTTTTTCTGACGGGTACGAGTTACGCGGTTGCGGTTGACTTTTTCTTATTCGAAATCAGATTCTCTATAAAATGCACCTAATGGTTTCCTTTTAGCTTGAAATTTTTTTTTCTCGAAAATCCACAGTACCCTCCCTTGGAAAAATGACTTCAAAAAATCATGGCATTCGAAACAGATTTTTTCGATTTTTTTCTGACGGGTACGAGTTACGCGGTTGCGGTTGACTTTTTCTTATTCGAAATCAGATTCTCTATAAAATGCACCTAATGGTTTCCTTTTAGCTTGAAATTTTTTTTTCTCGAAAATCCACAGTACCCTCCCTTGGAAAAATGACTCCGAAAAATCATGGCATTCGAAACAGATTTTTTCGATTTTTTTCACACGGGTACGAGTTACGCGGTTGCGGTTGACTTTTTCTTATTCGAAATCAGATTCTCTATAAAATGCACCTAATGGTTTCCTTTTAGCTTGAAATTTTTTTTTCTCGAAAATCCACAGTACCCTCCCTTGGAAAAATGACTTCAAAAAATCATGGCATTCGAAACAGATTTTTTCGATTTTTTTCTGACGGGTACGAGTTACGCGGTTGCGGTTGACTTTTTCTTATTCGAAATCAGATTCTCTATAAAATGCACCTAATGGTTACCTTTTAGCTTGAAATTTTTTTTTCTCGAAAATCCACAGTACCCTCCCTTGGAAAAATGACTCCGAAAAATCATGGCATTCGAAACAGATTTTTTCGATTTTTTTCACACGGGTACGAGTTACGCGGTTGCGGTTGACTTTTTCTTATTCGAAATCAGATTCTCTATAAAATGCACCTAATGGTTTCCTTTTAGCTTGAAATTTTTTTTTCTCGAAAATCCACAGTACCCTCCCTTGGAAAAATGACTCCGAAAAATCATGGCATTCGAAACAGATTTTTTCGATTTTTTTCTCACGGGTACGAGTTACGCGGTTGCGGTTGACTTTTTCTTATTCGAAATCAGATTCTCTATAAAATGCACCTAATGGTTTCCTTTTAGCTTGAAATTTTTTTTTCTCGAAAATCCACAGTACCCTCCCTTGGAAAAATGACTCCGAGAAATCATGGCATTCGAAACAGATTTTTTCGATTTTTTTCTGACGGGTACGAGTTACGCGGTTGCGGTTGACTTTTTCTTATTCGAAATCAGATTCTCTATAAAATGCACCTAATGGTTTCCTTTTAGCTTGAAATTTTTTTTTCTCGAAAATCCACAGTACCCTCCCTTGGAAAAATGACTCCGAAAAATCATGGCATTCGAAACAGATTTTTTCGATTTTTTTCTGACGGGTACGAGTTACGCGGTTGCGGTTGACTTTTTCTTATTCGAAATCAGATTCTCTATAAAATGCACCTAATGGTTTCCTTTTAGCTTGAAATTTTGTTTTCTCGAAAATCCACAGTACCCTCCCTTGGAAAAATGACTCCGAAAAATCATGGCATTCGAAACAGATTTTTTTCGATTTTTTTCTGACAGGTACGAGTTACGCGGTTGCGGTTGACTTTTTCTTATTCGAAATCAGATTCTCTATAAAATGCACCTAATGGTTTCCTTTTAGCTTGAAATTTTTTTTTCTCGAAAATCCACAGTACCCTCCCTTGGAGAAATGACTCCGAAAAATCATGGCATTCGAAACAGATTTTTTCGATTTTTTTCTGACGGGTACGAGTTACGCGGTTGCGGTTGACTTTTTCTTATTCGAAATCAGATTCTCTATAAAATGCACCTAATGGTTTCCTTTTAGCTTGAAATTTTTTTTTCTCGAAAATCCACAGTACCCTCCCTTGGAAAAATGACTTCAAAAAATCATGGCATTCGAAACAGATTTTTTCGATTTTTTTCTGACGGGTACGAGTTACGCGGTTGCGGTTGACTTTTTCTTATTCGAAATCAGATTCTCTATAAAATGCACCTAATGGTTTCCTTTTAGCTTGAAATTTTTTTTTCTCGAAAATCCACAGTACCCTCCCTTGGAAAAATGACTCCGAAAAATCATGGCATTCGAAACAGATTTTTTCGATTTTTTTCACACGGGTACGAGTTACGCGGTTGCGGTTGACTTTTTCTTATTCGAAATCAGATTCTCTATAAAATGCACCTAATGGTTTCCTTTTAGCTTGAAATTTTTTTTTCTCGAAAATCCACAGTACCCTCCCTTGGAAAAATGACTTCAAAAAATCATGGCATTCGAAACAGATTTTTTCGATTTTTTTCTGACGGGTACGAGTTACGCGGTTGCGGTTGACTTTTTCTTATTCGAAATCAGATTCTCTATAAAATGCACCTAATGGTTTCCTTTTAGCTTGAAATTTTTTTTTCTCGAAAATCCACAGTACCCTCCCTTGGAAAAATGACTCCGAAAAATCATGGCATTCGAAACAGATTTTTTCGATTTTTTTCACACGGGTACGAGTTACGCGGTTGCGGTTGACTTTTTCTTATTCGAAATCAGATTCTCTATAAAATGCACCTAATGGTTTCCTTTTAGCTTGAAATTTTTTTTTCTCGAAAATCCACAGTACCCTCCCTTGGAAAAATGACTTCAAAAAATCATGGCATTCGAAACAGATTTTTTCGATTTTTTTCTGACGGGTACGAGTTACGCGGTTGCGGTTGACTTTTTCTTATTCGAAATCAGATTCTCTATAAAATGCACCTAATGGTTACCTTTTAGCTTGAAATTTTTTTTTCTCGAAAATCCACAGTACCCTCCCTTGGAAAAATGACTCCGAAAAATCATGGCATTCGAAACAGATTTTTTCGATTTTTTTCACACGGGTACGAGTTACGCGGTTGCGGTTGACTTTTTCTTATTCGAAATCAGATTCTCTATAAAATGCACCTAATGGTTTCCTTTTAGCTTGAAATTTTTTTTTCTCGAAAATCCACAGTACCCTCCCTTGGAAAAATGACTCCGAAAAATCATGGCATTCGAAACAGATTTTTTCGATTTTTTTCTCACGGGTACGAGTTACGCGGTTGCGGTTGACTTTTTCTTATTCGAAATCAGATTCTCTATAAAATGCACCTAATGGTTTCCTTTTAGCTTGAAATTTTTTTTTCTCGAAAATCCACAGTACCCTCCCTTGGAAAAATGACTCCGAAAAATCATGGCATTCGGAACAGATTTTTTCGATTTTTTTCTGACGGGTACGAGTTACGCGGTTGCGGTTGACTTTTTCTTATTCGAAATCAGATTCTCTATAAAATGCACCTAATGGTTTCCTTTTAGCTTGAAATTTTTTTTTCTCGAAAATCCACAGTACCCTCCCTTGGAAAAATGACTTCAAAAAATCATGGCATTCGAAACAGATTTTTTCGATTTTTTTCTGACGGGTACGAGTTACGCGGTTGCGGTTGACTTTTTCTTATTCGAAATCAGATTCTCTATAAAATGCACCTAATGGTTTCCTTTTAGCTTGAAATTTTTTTTTCTCGAAAATCCACAGTACCCTCCCTTGGAAAAATGACTCCGAAAAATCATGGCATTCGAAACAGATTTTTTCGATTTTTTTCACACGGGTACGAGTTACGCGGTTGCGGTTGACTTTTTCTTATTCGAAATCAGATTCTCTATAAAATGCACCTAATGGTTTCCTTTTAGCTTGAAATTTTTTTTTCTCGAAAATCCACAGTACCCTCCCTTGGAAAAATGACTCCGAAAAATCATGGCATTCGAAACAGATTTTTTCGATTTTTTTCACACGGGTACGAGTTACGCGGTTGCGGTTGACTTTTTCTTATTCGAAATCAGATTCTCTATAAAATGCACCTAATGGTTTCCTTTTAGCTTGAAATTTTTTTTTCTCGAAAATCCACAGTACCCTCCCTTGGAAAAATGACTCCGAAAAATCATGGCATTCGAAACAGATTTTTTCGATTTTTTTCTCACGGGTACGAGTTACGCGGTTGCGGTTGACTTTTTCTTATTCGAAATCAGATTCTCTATAAAATGCACCTAATGGTTTCCTTTTAGCTTGAAATTTTTTTTTCTCGAAAATCCACAGTACCCTCCCTTGGAAAAATGACTCCGAAAAATCATGGCATTCGAAACAGATTTTTTCGATTTTTTTCTGACGGGTACGAGTTACGCGGTTGCGGTTGACTTTTTCTTATTCGAAATCAGATTCTCTATAAAATGCACCTAATGGTTTCCTTTTAGCTTGAAATTTTTTTTTCTCGAAAATCCACAGTACCCTCCCTTGGAAAAATGACTCCGAAAAATCATGGCATTCGAAACAGATTTTTTCGATTTTTTTCTGACGGGTACGAGTTACGCGGTTGCGGTTGACTTTTTCTTATTCGAAATCAGATTCTCTATAAAATGCACCTAATGGTTTCCTTTTAGCTTGAAATTTTGTTTTCTCGAAAATCCACAGTACCCTCCCTTGGAAAAATGACTCCGAAAAATCATGGCATTCGAAACAGATTTTTTTCGATTTTTTTCTGACAGGTACGAGTTACGCGGTTGCGGTTGACTTTTTCTTATTCGAAATCAGATTCTCTATAAAATGCACCTAATGGTTTCCTTTTAGCTTGAAATTTTTTTTTCTCGAAAATCCACAGTATAATCCTCCCTTGGAAAAATGTCTTCAAAAAATCATGGCATTCGAAACAGATTTTTTCGATTTTTTTCTGACGGGTACGAGTTACGCGGTTGCGGTTGACTTTTTCTTATTCGAAATCAGATTCTCTATAAAATGCACCTAATGGTTTCCTTTTAGCTTGAAATTTTTTTTTCTCGAAAATCCACAGTACCCTCCCTTGGAAAAATGACTCCGAAAAATCATGGCATTCGAAACAGATTTTTTCGATTTTTTTCTGACGGGTACGAGTTACGCGGTTGCGGTTGACTTTTTCTTATTCGAAATCAGATTCTCTATAAAATGCACCTAATGGTTTCCTTTTAGCTTGAAATTTTTTTTTCTCGAAAATCCACAGTACCCTCCCTTGGAAAAATGACTTCAAAAAATCATGGCATTCGAAACAGATTTTTTCGATTTTTTTCTGACGGGTACGAGTTACGCGGTTGCGGTTGACTTTTTCTTATTCGAAATCAGATTCTCTATAAAATGCACCTAATGGTTTCCTTTTAGCTTGAAATTTTTTTTTCTCGAAAATCCACAGTACCCTCCCTTGGAAAAATGACTCCGAAAAATCATGGCATTCGAAACAGATTTTTTTCGATTTTTTTCTGACAGGTACGAGTTACGCGGTTGCGGTTGACTTTTTCTTATTCGAAATCAGATTCTCTATAAAATGCACCTAATGGTTTCCTTTTAGCTTGAAATTTTTTTTTCTCGAAAATCCACAGTACCCTCCCTTGGAAAAATGACTCCGAAAAATCATGGCATTCGAAACAGATTTTTTCGATTTTTTTCTGACGGGTACGAGTTACGCGGTTGCGGTTGACTTTTTCTTATTCGAAATCAGATTCTCTATAAAATGCACCTAATGGTTTCCTTTTAGCTTGAAATTTTTTTTTCTCGAAAATCCACAGTACCCTCCCTTGGAAAAATGACTCCGAAAAATCATGGCATTCGAAACAGATTTTTTTCGATTTTTTTCTGACAGGTACGAGTTACGCGGTTGCGGTTGACTTTTTCTTATTCGAAATCAGATTCTCTATAAAATGCACCTAATGGTTTCCTTTTAGCTTGAAATTTTTTTTTCTCGAAAATCCACAGTACCCTCCCTTGGAAAAATGACTTCAAAAAATCATGGCATTCGAAACAGATTTTTTCGATTTTTTTCTGACGGGTACGAGTTACGCGGTTGCGGTTGACTTTTTCTTATTCGAAATCAGATTCTCTATAAAATGCACCTAATGGTTTCCTTTTAGCTTGAAATTGTTTTTTCTCGAAAATCCACAGTACCCTCCCTTGGAAAAATGACTCCGAAAAATCATGGCATTCGAAACAGATTTTTTCGATTTTTTTCTGACGGGTACGAGTTACGCGGTTGCGGTTGACTTTTTCTTATTCGAAATCAGATTCTCTATAAAATGCACCTAATGGTTTCCTTTTAGCTTGAAATTTTTTTTTCTCGAAAATCCACAGTACCCTCCCTTGGAAAAATGACTCCGAAAAATCATGGCATTCGAAACAGATTTTTTTCGATTTTTTTCTGACAGGTACGAGTTACGCGGTTGCGGTTGACTTTTTCTTATTCGAAATCAGATTCTCTATAAAATGCACCTAATGGTTTCCTTTTAGCTTGAAATTTTTTTTTCTCGAAAATCCACAGTACCCTCCCTTGGAAAAATGACTCCGAAAAATCATGGCATTCGAAACAGATTTTTTCGATTTTTTTCTGACGGGTACGAGTTACGCGGTTGCGGTTGACTTTTTCTTATTCGAAATCAGATTCTCTATAAAATGCACCTAATGGTTTCCTTTTAGCTTGAAATTTTTTTTTCTCGAAAATCCACAGTACCCTCCCTTGGAAAAATGACTCCGAAAAATCATGGCATTCGAAACAGATTTTTTTCGATTTTTTTCTGACAGGTACGAGTTACGCGGTTGCGGTTGACTTTTTCTTATTCGAAATCAGATTCTCTATAAAATGCACCTAATGGTTTCCTTTTAGCTTGAAATTTTTTTTTCTCGAAAATCCACAGTACCCTCCCTTGGAAAAATGACTCCGAAAAATCATGGCATTCGAAACAGATTTTTTCGATTTTTTTCTGACGGGTACGAGTTACGCGGTTGCGGTTGACTTTTTCTTATTCGAAATCAGATTCTCTATAAAATGCACCTAATGGTTTCCTTTTAGCTTGAAATTTTTTTTTCTCGAAAATCCACAGTACCCTCCCTTGGAAAAATGACTTCAAAAAATCATGGCATTCGAAACAGATTTTTTCGATTTTTTTCTGACGGGTACGAGTTACGCGGTTGCGGTTGACTTTTTCTTATTCGAAATCAGATTCTCTATAAAATGCACCTAATGGTTTCCTTTTAGCTTGAAATTTTTTTTTCTCGAAAATCCACAGTACCCTCCCTTGGAAAAATGACTCCGAAAAATCATGGCATTCGAAACAGATTTTTTCGATTTTTTTCTGACGGGTACGAGTTACGCGGTTGCGGTTGACTTTTTCTTATTCGAAATCAGATTCTCTATAAAATGCACCTAATGGTTTCCTTTTAGCTTGAAATTGTTTTTTCTCGAAAATCCACAGTACCCTCCCTTGGAAAAATGACTCCGAAAAATCATGGCATTCGAAACAGATTTTTTCGATTTTTTTCTGACGGGTACGAGTTACGCGGTTGCGGTTGACTTTTTCTTATTCGAAATCAGATTCTCTATAAAATGCACCTAATGGTTTCCTTTTAGCTTGAAATTTTTTTTTCTCGAAAATCCACAGTACCCTCCCTTGGAAAAATGACTCCGAAAAATCATGGCATTCGAAACAGATTTTTTTCGATTTTTTTCTGACAGGTACGAGTTACGCGGTTGCGGTTGACTTTTTCTTATTCGAAATCAGATTCTCTATAAAATGCACCTAATGGTTTCCTTTTAGCTTGAAATTTTTTTTTCTCGAAAATCCACAGTACCCTCCCTTGGAAAAATGACTCCGAAAAATCATGGCATTCGAAACAGATTTTTTCGATTTTTTTCTGACGGGTACGAGTTACGCGGTTGCGGTTGACTTTTTCTTATTCGAAATCAGATTCTCTATAAAATGCACCTAATGGTTTCCTTTTAGCTTGAAATTTTTTTTTCTCGAAAATCCACAGTACCCTCCCTTGGAAAAATGACTTCAAAAAATCATGGCATTCGAAACAGATTTTTTCGATTTTTTTCTGACGGGTACGAGTTACGCGGTTGCGGTTGACTTTTTCTTATTCGAAATCAGATTCTCTATAAAATGCACCTAATGGTTTCCTTTTAGCTTGAAATTGTTTTTTCTCGAAAATCCACAGTACCCTCCCTTGGAAAAATGACTCCGAAAAATCATGGCATTCGAAACAGATTTTTTCGATTTTTTTCTGACGGGTACGAGTTACGCGGTTGCGGTTGACTTTTTCTTATTCGAAATCAGATTCTCTATAAAATGCACCTAATGGTTTCCTTTTAGCTTGAAATTTTTTTTTCTCGAAAATCCACAGTACCCTCCCTTGGAAAAATGACTCCGAAAAATCATGGCATTCGAAACAGATTTTTTTCGATTTTTTTCTGACAGGTACGAGTTACGCGGTTGCGGTTGACTTTTTCTTATTCGAAATCAGATTCTCTATAAAATGCACCTAATGGTTTCCTTTTAGCTTGAAATTTTTTTTTCTCGAAAATCCACAGTACCCTCCCTTGGAAAAATGACTCCGAAAAATCATGGCATTCGAAACAGATTTTTTCGATTTTTTTCTGACGGGTACGAGTTACGCGGTTGCGGTTGACTTTTTCTTATTCGAAATCAGATTCTCTATAAAATGCACCTAATGGTTTCCTTTTAGCTTGAAATTTTTTTTTCTCGAAAATCCACAGTACCCTCCCTTGGAAAAATGACTCCGAAAAATCATGGCATTCGAAACAGATTTTTTTCGATTTTTTTCTGACAGGTACGAGTTACGCGGTTGCGGTTGACTTTTTCTTATTCGAAATCAGATTCTCTATAAAATGCACCTAATGGTTTCCTTTTAGCTTGAAATTTTTTTTTCTCGAAAATCCACAGTACCCTCCCTTGGAAAAATGACTCCGAAAAATCATGGCATTCGAAACAGATTTTTTCGATTTTTTTCTGACGGGTACGAGTTACGCGGTTGCGGTTGACTTTTTCTTATTCGAAATCAGATTCTCTATAAAATGCACCTAATGGTTTCCTTTTAGCTTGAAATTTTTTTTTCTCGAAAATCCACAGTACCCTCCCTTGGAAAAATGACTTCAAAAAATCATGGCATTCGAAACAGATTTTTTCGATTTTTTTCTGACGGGTACGAGTTACGCGGTTGCGGTTGACTTTTTCTTATTCGAAATCAGATTCTCTATAAAATGCACCTAATGGTTTCCTTTTAGCTTGAAATTTTTTTTTCTCGAAAATCCACAGTACCCTCCCTTGGAAAAATGACTCCGAAAAATCATGGCATTCGAAACAGATTTTTTCGATTTTTTTCTGACGGGTACGAGTTACGCGGTTGCGGTTGACTTTTTCTTATTCGAAATCAGATTCTCTATAAAATGCACCTAATGGTTTCCTTTTAGCTTGAAATTGTTTTTTCTCGAAAATCCACAGTACCCTCCCTTGGAAAAATGACTCCGAAAAATCATGGCATTCGAAACAGATTTTTTCGATTTTTTTCTGACGGGTACGAGTTACGCGGTTGCGGTTGACTTTTTCTTATTCGAAATCAGATTCTCTATAAAATGCACCTAATGGTTTCCTTTTAGCTTGAAATTTTTTTTTCTCGAAAATCCACAGTACCCTCCCTTGGAAAAATGACTCCGAAAAATCATGGCATTCGAAACAGATTTTTTTCGATTTTTTTCTGACAGGTACGAGTTACGCGGTTGCGGTTGACTTTTTCTTATTCGAAATCAGATTCTCTATAAAATGCACCTAATGGTTTCCTTTTAGCTTGAAATTTTTTTTTCTCGAAAATCCACAGTACCCTCCCTTGGAAAAATGACTCCGAAAAATCATGGCATTCGAAACAGATTTTTTCGATTTTTTTCTGACGGGTACGAGTTACGCGGTTGCGGTTGACTTTTTCTTATTCGAAATCAGATTCTCTATAAAATGCACCTAATGGTTTCCTTTTAGCTTGAAATTTTTTTTTCTCGAAAATCCACAGTACCCTCCCTTGGAAAAATGACTCCGAAAAATCATGGCATTCGAAACAGATTTTTTTCGATTTTTTTCTGACAGGTACGAGTTACGCGGTTGCGGTTGACTTTTTCTTATTCGAAATCAGATTCTCTATAAAATGCACCTAATGGTTTCCTTTTAGCTTGAAATTTTTTTTTCTCGAAAATCCACAGTACCCTCCCTTGGAAAAATGACTTCAAAAAATCATGGCATTCGAAACAGATTTTTTCGATTTTTTTCTGACGGGTACGAGTTACGCGGTTGCGGTTGACTTTTTCTTATTCGAAATCAGATTCTCTATAAAATGCACCTAATGGTTTCCTTTTAGCTTGAAATTTTTTTTTCTCGAAAATCCACAGTACCCTCCCTTGGAAAAATGACTCCGAAAAATCATGGCATTCGAAACAGATTTTTTCGATTTTTTTCTGACGGGTACGAGTTACGCGGTTGCGGTTGACTTTTTCTTATTCGAAATCAGATTCTCTATAAAATGCACCTAATGGTTTCCTTTTAGCTTGAAATTTTTTTTTCTCGAAAATCCACAGTACCCTCCCTTGGAAAAATGACTCCGAAAAATCATGGCATTCGAAACAGATTTTTTTCGATTTTTTTCTGACAGGTACGAGTTACGCGGTTGCGGTTGACTTTTTCTTATTCGAAATCAGATTCTCTATAAAATGCACCTAATGGTTTCCTTTTAGCTTGAAATTTTTTTTTCTCGAAAATCCACAGTACCCTCCCTTGGAAAAATGACTCCAAAAAATCATGGCATTCGAAACAGATTTTTTCGATTTTTTTCTGACGGGTACGAGTTACGCGGTTGCGGTTGACTTTTTCTTATTCGAAATCAGATTCTCTATAAAATGCACCTAATGGTTTCCTTTTAGCTTGAAATTGTTTTTTCTCGAAAATCCACAGTACCCTCCCTTGGAAAAATGACTCCGAAAAATCATGGCATTCGAAACAGATTTTTTCGATTTTTTTCTGACGGGTACGAGTTACGCGGTTGCGGTTGACTTTTTCTTATTCGAAATCAGATTCTCTATAAAATGCACCTAATGGTTTCCTTTTAGCTTGAAATTTTTTTTTCTCGAAAATCCACAGTACCCTCCCTTGGAAAAATGACTCCGAAAAATCATGGCATTCGAAACAGATTTTTTTCGATTTTTTTCTGACAGGTACGAGTTACGCGGTTGCGGTTGACTTTTTCTTATTCGAAATCAGATTCTCTATAAAATGCACCTAATGGTTTCCTTTTAGCTTGAAATTTTTTTTTCTCGAAAATCCACAGTACCCTCCCTTGGAAAAATGACTCCGAAAAATCATGGCATTCGAAACAGATTTTTTCGATTTTTTTCTGACGGGTACGAGTTACGCGGTTGCGGTTGACTTTTTCTTATTCGAAATCAGATTCTCTATAAAATGCACCTAATGGTTTCCTTTTAGCTTGAAATTTTTTTTTCTCGAAAATCCACAGTACCCTCCCTTGGAAAAATGACTCCGAAAAATCATGGCATTCGAAACAGATTTTTTTCGATTTTTTTCTGACAGGTACGAGTTACGCGGTTGCGGTTGACTTTTTCTTATTCGAAATCAGATTCTCTATAAAATGCACCTAATGGTTTCCTTTTAGCTTGAAATTTTTTTTTCTCGAAAATCCACAGTACCCTCCCTTGGAAAAATGACTTCAAAAAATCATGGCATTCGAAACAGATTTTTTCGATTTTTTTCTGACGGGTACGAGTTACGCGGTTGCGGTTGACTTTTTCTTATTCGAAATCAGATTCTGTATAAAATGCACCTAATGGTTTCCTTTTAGCTTGAAATTGTTTTTTCTCGAAAATCCACAGTACCCTCCCTTGGAAAAATGACTCCGAAAAATCATGGCATTCGAAACAGATTTTTTCGATTTTTTTCTGACGGGTACGAGTTACGCGGTTGCGGTTGACTTTTTCTTATTCGAAATCAGATTCTCTATAAAATGCACCTAATGGTTTCCTTTTAGCTTGAAATTTTTTTTTCTCGAAAATCCACAGTACCCTCCCTTGGAAAAATGACTCCGAAAAATTCATGGCATTCGAAACAGATTTTTTTCGATTTTTTTCTGACAGGTACGAGTTACGCGGTTGCGGTTGACTTTTTCTTATTCGAAATCAGATTCTCTATAAAATGCACCTAATGGTTTCCTTTTAGCTTGAAATTTTTTTTTCTCGAAAATCCACAGTACCCTCCCTTGGAAAAATGACTTCAAAAAATCATGGCATTCGAAACAGATTTTTTCGATTTTTTTCTGACGGGTACGAGTTACGCGGTTGCGGTTGACTTTTTCTTATTCGAAATCAGATTCTCTATAAAATGCACCTAATGGTTTCCTTTTAGCTTGAAATTTTTTTTTCTCGAAAATCCACAGTACCCTCCCTTGGAAAAATGACTCCGAAAAATCATGGCATTCGAAACAGATTTTTTCGATTTTTTTCTGACGGGTACGAGTTACGCGGTTGCGGTTGACTTTTTCTTATTCGAAATCAGATTCTCTATAAAATGCACCTAATGGTTTCCTTTTAGCTTGAAATTTTTTTTTCTCGAAAATCCACAGTACCCTCCCTTGGAAAAATGACTCCGAAAAATTCATGGCATTCGAAACAGATTTTTTCGATTTTTTTCTGACGGGTACGAGTTACGCGGTTGCGGTTGACTTTTTCTTATTCGAAATCAGATTCTCTATAAAATGCACCTAATGGTTTCCTTTTAGCTTGAAATTTTTTTTTCTCGAAAATCCACAGTACCCTCCCTTGGAAAAATGACTCCGAAAAATCATGGCATTCGAAACAGATTTTTTAGATTTTTTTCTCACGGGTACGAGTTACGCGGTTGCGGTTGACTTTTTCTTATTCGAAATCAGATTCTCTATAAAATGCACCTAATGGTTTCCTTTTAGCTTGAAATTTTTTTTCTCGAAAATCCACAGTACCCTCCCTTGGAAAAATGACTCCGAAAAATCATGGCATTCGAAACAGATTTTTTCGATTTTTTTCTGACGGGTACGAGTTACGCGGTTGCGGTTGACTTTTTCTTATTCGAAATCAGATTCTCTATAAAATGCACCTAATGGCTTCCTTTTAGCTTGAAATTTTTTTTTCTCGAAAATCCACAGTACCCTCCCTTGGAAAAATGACTCCGAAAAATCATGGCATTCGAAACAGATTTTTTCGATTTTTTTCTCACGGGTACGAGTTACGCGGTTGCGGTTGACTTTTTCTTATTCGAAATCAGATTCTCTATAAAATGCACCTAATGGTTTCCTTTTAGCTTGAAATTTTTTTTTCTCGAAAATCCACAGTACCCTCCCTTGGAAAAATGACTCCGAAAAATCATGGCATTCGAAACAGATTTTTTCGATTTTTTTCTCACGGGTACGAGTTACGCGGTTGCGGTTGACTTTTTCTTATTCGAAATCAGATTCTCTATAAAATGCACCTAATGGTTTCCTTTTAGCTTGAAATTTTTTTTTCTCGAAAATCCACAGTACCCTCCCTTGGAAAAATGACTCCGAAAAATCATGGCATTCGAAACAGATTTTTTCGATTTTTTTCTGACGGGTACGAGTTACGCGGTTGCGTTTGACTTTTTCTTATTCGAAATCAGATTCTCTATAAAATGCACCTAATGGTTTCCTTTTAGCTTGAAATTTTTTTTTCTCGAAAATCCACAGTACCCTCCCTTGGAAAAATGACTTCAAAAAATCATGGCATTCGAAACAGATTTTTTCGATTTTTTTCTGACGGGTACGAGTTACGCGGTTGCGGTTGACTTTTTCTTATTCGAAATCAGATTCTCTATAAAATGCACCTAATGGTTTCCTTTTAGCTTGAAATTTTTTTTTCTCGAAAATCCACAGTACCCTCCCTTGGAAAAATGACTCCGAAAAATCATGGCATTCGAAACAGATTTTTTAGATTTTTTTCTCACGGGTACGAGTTACGCGGTTGCGGTTGACTTTTTCTTATTCGAAATCAGATTCTCTATAAAATGCACCTAATGGTTTCCTTTTAGCTTGAAATTTTTTTTTCTCGAAAATCCACAGTACCCTCCCTTGGAAAAATGACTCCGAAAAATCATGGCATTCGAAACAGATTTTTTCGATTTTTTTCTCACGGGTACGAGTTACGCGGTTGCGGTTGACTTTTTCTTATTCGAAATCAGATTCTCTATAAAATGCACCTAATGGTTTCCTTTTAGCTTGAAATTTTTTTTTCTCGAAAATCCACAGTACCCTCCCTTGGAAAAATGACTCCGAAAAATCATGGCATTCGAAACAGATTTTTTCGATTTTTTTCTGACGGGTACGAGTTACGCGGTTGCGGTTGACTTTTTCTTATTCGAAATCAGATTCTCTATAAAATGCACCTAATGGTTTCCTTTTAGCTTGAAATTTTTTTTTCTCGAAAATCCACAGTACCCTCCCTTGGAAAAATGACTCCGAAAAATCATGGCATTCGAAACAGATTTTTTCGATTTTTTTCTGACGGGTACGAGTTACGCGGTTGCGGTTGACTTTTTCTTATTCGAAATCAGATTCTCTATAAAATGCACCTAATGGTTTCCTTTTAGCTAGAAATTTTTTTTTCTCGAAAATCCACAGTACCCTCCCTTGGAAAAATGACTCCGAAAAATTCATGGCATTCGAAACAGATTTTTTCGATTTTTTTCTGACGGGTACGAGTTACGCGGTTGCGGTTGACTTTTTCTTATTCGAAATCAGATTCTCTATAAAATGCACCTAATGGTTTCCTTTTAGCTTGAAATTTTTTTTTCTCGAAAATCCACAGTACCCTCCCTTGGAAAAATGACTCCGAAAAATCATGGCATTCGAAACAGATTTTTTCGATTTTTTTCTCACGGGTACGAGTTACGCGGTTGCGGTTGACTTTTTCTTATTCGAAATCAGATTCTCTATAAAATGCACCTAATGGTTTCCTTTTAGCTTGAAATTTTTTTTTCTCGAAAATCCACAGTACCCTCCCTTGGAAAAATGACTCCGAAAAATCATGGCATTCGAAACAGATTTTTTCGATTTTTTTCTCACGGGTACGAGTTACGCGGTTGCGGTTGACTTTTTCTTATTCGAAATCAGATTCTCTATAAAATGCACCTAATGGTTTCCTTTTAGCTTGAAATTTTTTTTTTCTCGAAAATCCACAGTACCCTCCCTTGGAAAAATGACTCCGAAAAATCATGGCATTCGAAACAGATTTTTTCGATTTTTTTCTCACGGGTACGAGTTACGCGGTTGCGGTTGACTTTTTCTTATTCGAAATCAGATTCTCTATAAAATGCACCTAATGGTTTCCTTTTAGCTTGAAATTTTTTTTTCTCGAAAATCCACAGTACCCTCCCTTGGAAAAATGACTCCGAAAAATCATGGCATTCGAAACAGAATTTTTCGATTTTTTTCTGACGGGTACGAGTTACGCGGTTGCGGTTGACTTTTTCTTATTCGAAATCAGATTATGTATAAAATGCACCTAATGGTTTCCTTTTAGCTTGAAATTTTTTTTTCTCGAAAATCCACAGTACCCTCCCTTGGAAAAATGACTCCGAAAAATTCATGGCATTCGAAACAGATTTTTTCGATTTTTTTCTGACGGGTACGAGTTACGCGGTTGCGGTTGACTTTTTCTTATTCGAAATCAGATTCTCTATAAAATGCACCTAATGGTTTCCTTTTAGCAAGAAATTTTTTTTTCTCGAAAATCCACAGTACCCTCCCTTGGAAAAATGACTCCGAAAAATCATGGCATTCGAAACAGATTTTTTCGATTTTTTTCTGACGGGTACGAGTTACGCGGTTGCGGTTGACTTTTCCTTATTCGAAATCAGATTCTCTATAAAATGCACCTAATGGTTTCCTTTTAGCTTTAAATTTTTTTTTCTCGAAAATCCACAGTACCCTCCCTTGGAAAAATGACTCCGAAAAATCATGGCATTCGAAACAGATTTTTTCGATTTTTTTCTGACGGGTACGAGTTACGCGGTTGCGGTTGACTTTTTCTTATTCGAAATCAGATTCTCTATAAAATGCACCTAATGGTTTCCTTTTAGCTTGAAATTTTTTTTTCTCGAAAATCCACAGTACCCTCCCTTGGAAAAATGACTCCGAAAAATCATGGCATTCGAAACAGATTTTTTCGATTTTTTTCTCACGGGTACGAGTTACGCGGTTGCGGTTGACTTTTTCTTATTCGAAATCAGATTCTCTATAAAATGCACCTAATGGTTTCCTTTTAGCTTGAAATTTTTTTTTCTCGAAAATCCACAGTACCCTCCCTTGGAAAAATGACTCCGAAAAACCATGGCATTCGAAACAGATTTTTTCGATTTTTTTCTGACGGGTACGAGTTACGCGGTTGCGGTTGACTTTTTCTTATTCGAAATCAGATTCTCTATAAAATGCACCTAATGGTTTCCTTTTAGCTTGAAATTTTTTTTTCTCGAAAATCCACAGTACCCTCCCTTGGAAAAATGTCTCCGAAAAATCATGGCATCCGAAACAGATTTTTTCGATTTTTTTCTGACGGGTACGAGTTACGCGGTTGCGGTTGACTTTTTCTTATTCGAAATCAGATTCTCTATAAAATGCACCTAATGGTTTCCTTTTAGCTTGAAATTTTTTTTTCTCGAAAATCCACAGTACCCTCCCTTGGAAAAATGACTCCGAAAAATCATGGCATTCGAAACAGATTTTTTCGATTTTTTTCTGACGGGTACGAGTTACGCGGTTGCGGTTGACTTTTTCTTATTCGAAATCAGATTCTCTATAAAATGCACCTAATGGTTTCCTTTTAGCTTGAAATTTTTTTTTCTCGAAAATCCACAGTACCCTCCCTTGGAAAAATGACTCCGAAAAATTCATGGCATTCGAAACAGATTTTTTCGATTTTTTTCTGACGGGTACGAGTTACGCGGTTGCGGTTGACTTTTTCTTATTCGAAATCAGATTCTCTATAAAATGCACCTAATGGTTTCCTTTTAGCTTGAAATTTTTTTTTCTCGAAAATCCACAGTACCCTCCCTTGGAAAAATGACTCCGAAAAATCATGGCATTCGAAACAGATTTTTTCGATTTTTTTCTGACGGGTACGAGTTACGCGGTTGCGGTTGACTTTTTCTTATTCGAAATCAGATTCTCTATAAAATGCACCTAATGGTTTCCTTTTAGCTTGAAATTTTTTTTTCTCGAAAATCCACAGTACCCTCCCTTGGAAAAATGACTCCGAAAAATCATGGCATTCGAAACAGATTTTTTCGATTTTTTTCTGACGGGTACGAGTTACGCGGTTGCGGTTGACTTTTTCTTATTCGAAATCAGATTCTCTATAAAATGCACCTAATGGTTTCCTTTTAGCTTGAAATTTTTTTTTCTCGAAAATCCACAGTACCCTCCCTTGGAAAAATGACTTCAAAAAATCATGGCATTCGAAACAGATTTTTTCGATTTTTTTCTGACGGGTACGAGTTACGCGGTTGCGGTTGACTTTTTCTTATTCGAAATCAGATTCTCTATAAAATGCACCTAATGGTTTCCTTTTAGCTTGAAATTTTTTTTTCTCGAAAATCCACAGTACCCTCCCTTGGAAAAATGACTCCGAAAAATCATGGCATTCGAAACAGAATTTTTCGATTTTTTTCTGACGGGTACGAGTTACGCGGTTGCGGTTGACTTTTTCTTATTCGAAATCAGATTCTGTATAAAATGCACCTAATGGTTTCCTTTTAGCTTGAAATTTTTTTTTCTCGAAAATCCACAGTACCCTCCCTTGGAAAAATGACTCCGAAAAATTCATGGCATTCGAAACAGATTTTTTCGATTTTTTTCTGACGGGTACGAGTTACGCGGTTGCGGTTGACTTTTTCTTATTCGAAATCAGATTCTCTATAAAATGCACCTAATGGTTTCCTTTTAGCAAGAAATTTTTTTTTCTCGAAAATCCACAGTACCCTCCCTTGGAAAAATGACTCCGAAAAATCATGGCATTCGAAACAGATTTTTTCGATTTTTTTCTGACGGGTACGAGTTACGCGGTTGCGGTTGACTTTTTCTTATTCGAAATCAGATTCTCTATAAAATGCACCTAATGGTTTCCTTTTAGCTTGAAATTTTTTTTTCTCGAAAATCCACAGTACCCTCCCTTGGAAAAATGACTCCGAAAAATTCATGGCATTCGAAACAGATTTTTTCGATTTTTTTCTGACGGGTACGAGTTACGCGGTTGCGGTTGACTTTTTCTTATTCGAAATCAGATTCTCTATAAAATGCACCTAATGGTTTCCTTTTAGCTTGAAATTTTTTTTTCTCGAAAATCCACAGTACCCTCCCTTGGAAAAATGACTCCGAAAAATCATGGCATTCGAAACAGATTTTTTAGATTTTTTTCTCACGGGTACGAGTTACGCGGTTGCGGTTGACTTTTTCTTATTCGAAATCAGATTCTCTATAACATGCACCTAATGGTTTCCTTTTAGCTTGAAATTTTTTTTTCTCGAAAATCCACAGTACCCTCCCTTGGAAAAATGACTCCGAAAAATCATGGCATTCGAAACAGATTTTTTCGATTTTTTTCTGACGGGTACGAGTTACGCGGTTGCGGTTGACTTTTTCTTATTCGAAATCAGATTCTCTATAAAATGCACCTAATGGTTTCCTTTTAGCTTGAAATTTTTTTTTCTCGAAAATCCACAGTACCCTCCCTTGGAAAAATGACTCCGAAAAATCATGGCATTCGAAACAGATTTTTTCGATTTTTTTCTCACGGGTACGAGTTACGCGGTTGCGGTTGACTTTTTCTTATTCGAAATCAGATTCTCTATAAAATGCACCTAATGGTTTCCTTTTAGCTTGAAATTTTTTTTTCTCGAAAATCCACAGTACCCTCCCTTGGAAAAATGACTCCGAAAAATCATGGCATTCGAAACAGATTTTTTCGATTTTTTTCTGACGGGTACGAGTTACGGGGTTGCGGTTGACTTTTTCTTATTCGAAATCAGATTCTCTATAAAATGCACCTAATGGTTTCCTTTTAGCTTGAAATTTTTTTTTCTCGAAAATCCACAGTACCCTCCCTTCGAAAAATGACTCCGAAAAATTCATGGCATTCGAAACAGATTTTTTCGATTTTTTTCTGACGGGTACGAGTTACGCGGTTGCGGTTGACTTTTTCTTATTCGAAATCAGATTCTCTATAAAATGCACCTAATGGTTTCCTTTTAGCTTGAAATTTTTTTTTCTCGAAAATCCACAGTACCCTCCCTTGGAAAAATGACTTCAAAAAATCATGGCATTCGAAACAGATTTTTTCGATTTTTTTCTGACGGGTACGAGTTACGCGGTTGCGGTTGACTTTTTCTTATTCGAAATCAGATTCTCTATAAAATGCACCTAATGGTTTCCTTTTAGCTTGAAATTTTTTTTTCTCGAAAATCCACAGTACCCTCCCTTGGAAAAATGACTCCGAAAAATCATGGCATTCGAAACAGATTTTTTCGATTTTTTTCTGACGGGTACGAGTTACGCGGTTGCGGTTGACTTTTTCTTATTCGAAATCAGATTCTCTATAAAATGCACCTAATGGTTTCCTTTTAGCTTGAAATTTTTTTTTCTCGAAAATCCACAGTACCCTCCCTTGGAAAAATGACTCCGAAAAATCATGGCATTCGAAACAGATTTTTTTCGATTTTTTTCTGACAGGTACGAGTTACGCGGTTGCGGTTGACTTTTTCTTATTCGAAATCAGATTCTCTATAAAATGCACCTAATGGTTTCCTTTTAGCTTGAAATTTTTTTTTCTCGAAAATCCACCTTGGAAAAATGACTCCGAAAAATCATGGCATTCGAAACAGATTTTTTCGATTTTTTTCTCACGGGTACGAGTTACGCGGTTGCGGTTGACTTTTTCTTATTCGAAATCAGATTCTCTATAAAATGCACCTAATGGTTTCCTTTTAGCTTGAAATTTTTTTTTCTCGAAAATCCACAGTACCCTCCCTTGGAAAAATGACTCCGAAAAATTCATGGCATTCGAAACAGATTTTTTCGATTTTTTTCTGACGGGTACGAGTTACGCGGTTGCGGTTGACTTTTTCTTATTCGAAATCAGATTCTCTATAAAATGCACCTAATGGTTTCCTTTTAGCTTGAAATTTTTTTTTCTCGAAAATCCACAGTACCCTCCCTTGGAAAAATGACTACGAAAAATCATGGCATTCGAAACAGATTTTTTCGATTTTTTTCTGACGGGTACGAGTTACGCGGTTGCGGTTGACTTTTTCTTATTCGAAATCAGATTCTCTATAAAATGCACCTAATGGTTTCCTTTTAGCTTGAAATTTTTTTTTCTCGAAAATCCACAGTACCCTCCCTTGGAAAAATGACTCCGAAAAATCATGGCATTCGAAACAGATTTTTTCGATTTTTTTCTGACGGGTACGAGTTACGCGGTTGCGGTTGACTTTTTCTTATTCGAAATCAGATTCTCTATAAAATGCACCTAATGGTTTCCTTTTAGCTTGAAATTTTTTTTTCTCGAAAATCCACAGTACCCTCCCTTGGAAAAATGACTCCGAAAAATTCATGGCATTCGAAACAGATTTTTTCGATTTTTTTCTGACGGGTACGAGTTACGCGGTTGCGGTTGACTTTTTCTTATTCGAAATCAGATTCTCTATAAAATGCACCTAATGGTTTCCTTTTAGCTTGAAATTTTTTTTTCTCGAAAATCCACAGTACCCTCCCTTGGAAAAATGACTCCGAAAAATCATGGCATTCGAAACAGATTTTTTCGATTTTTTTCTGACGGGTACGAGTTACGCGGTTGCGGTTGACTTTTTCTTATTCGAAATCAGATTCTCTATAAAATGCACCTAATGGTTTCCTTTTAGCTTGAAATTTTTTTTTCTCGAAAATCCACAGTACCCTCCCTTGGAAAAATGACTCCGAAAAATCATGGCATTCGAAACAGATTTTTTCGATTTTTTTCTCACGGGTACGAGTTACGCGGTTGCGGTTGACTTTTTCTTATTCGAAATCAGATTCTCTATAAAATGCACCTAATGGTTTCCTTTTAGCTTGAAATTTTTTTTTCTCGAAAATCCACAGTACCCTCCCTTGGAAAAATGACTCCGAAAAATCATGGCATTCGAAACAGATTTTTTCGATTTTTTTCTGACGGGTACGAGTTACGGGGTTGCGGTTGACTTTTTCTTATTCGAAATCAGATTCTCTATAAAATGCACCTAATGGTTTCCTTTTAGCTTGAAATTTTTTTTTCTCGAAAATCCACAGTACCCTCCCTTCGAAAAATGACTCCGAAAAATTCATGGCATTCGAAACAGATTTTTTCGATTTTTTTCTGACGGGTACGAGTTACGCGGTTGCGGTTGACTTTTTCTTATTCGAAATCAGATTCTCTATAAAATGCACCTAATGGTTTCCTTTTAGCTTGAAATTTTTTTTTCTCGAAAATCCACAGTACCCTCCCTTGGAAAAATGACTTCAAAAAATCATGGCATTCGAAACAGATTTTTTCGATTTTTTTCTGACGGGTACGAGTTACGCGGTTGCGGTTGACTTTTTCTTATTCGAAATCAGATTCTCTATAAAATGCACCTAATGGTTTCCTTTTAGCTTGAAATTTTTTTTTCTCGAAAATCCACAGTACCCTCCCTTGGAAAAATGACTCCGAAAAATCATGGCATTCGAAACAGATTTTTTCGATTTTTTTCTGACGGGTACGAGTTACGCGGTTGCGGTTGACTTTTTCTTATTCGAAATCAGATTCTCTATAAAATGCACCTAATGGTTTCCTTTTAGCTTGAAATTTTTTTTTCTCGAAAATCCACAGTACCCTCCCTTGGAAAAATGACTCCGAAAAATCATGGCATTCGAAACAGATTTTTTTCGATTTTTTTCTGACAGGTACGAGTTACGCGGTTGCGGTTGACTTTTTCTTATTCGAAATCAGATTCTCTATAAAATGCACCTAATGGTTTCCTTTTAGCTTGAAATTTTTTTTTCTCGAAAATCCACCTTGGAAAAATGACTCCGAAAAATCATGGCATTCGAAACAGATTTTTTCGATTTTTTTCTCACGGGTACGAGTTACGCGGTTGCGGTTGACTTTTTCTTATTCGAAATCAGATTCTCTATAAAATGCACCTAATGGTTTCCTTTTAGCTTGAAATTTTTTTTTCTCGAAAATCCACAGTACCCTCCCTTGGAAAAATGACTCCGAAAAATTCATGGCATTCGAAACAGATTTTTTCGATTTTTTTCTGACGGGTACGAGTTACGCGGTTGCGGTTGACTTTTTCTTATTCGAAATCAGATTCTCTATAAAATGCACCTAATGGTTTCCTTTTAGCTTGAAATTTTTTTTTCTCGAAAATCCACAGTACCCTCCCTTGGAAAAATGACTACGAAAAATCATGGCATTCGAAACAGATTTTTTCGATTTTTTTCTGACGGGTACGAGTTACGCGGTTGCGGTTGACTTTTTCTTATTCGAAATCAGATTCTCTATAAAATGCACCTAATGGTTTCCTTTTAGCTTGAAATTTTTTTTTCTCGAAAATCCACAGTACCCTCCCTTGGAAAAATGACTCCGAAAAATCATGGCATTCGAAACAGATTTTTTCGATTTTTTTCTGACGGGTACGAGTTACGCGGTTGCGGTTGACTTTTTCTTATTCGAAATCAGATTCTCTATAAAATGCACCTAATGGTTTCCTTTTAGCTTGAAATTTTTTTTTCTCGAAAATCCACAGTACCCTCCCTTGGAAAAATGACTCCGAAAAATTCATGGCATTCGAAACAGATTTTTTCGATTTTTTTCTGACGGGTACGAGTTACGCGGTTGCGGTTGACTTTTTCTTATTCGAAATCAGATTCTCTATAAAATGCACCTAATGGTTTCCTTTTAGCTTGAAATTTTTTTTTCTCGAAAATCCACAGTACCCTCCCTTGGAAAAATGACTTCAAAAAATCATGGCATTCGAAACAGATTTTTTCGATTTTTTTCTGAGGGGTACGAGTTACGCGGTTGCGGTTGACTTTTTCTTATTCGAAATCAGATTCTCTATAAAATGCACCTAATGGTTTCCTTTTAGCTTGAAATTTTTTTTTCTCGAAAATCCACAGTACCCTCCCTTGGAAAAATGACTCCGAAAAATTCATGGCATTCGAAACAGATTTTTTCGATTTTTTTCTGACGGGTACGAGTTACGCGGTTGCGGTTGACTTTTTCTTATTCGAAATCAGATTCTCTATAAAATGCACCTAATGGTTTCCTTTTAGCTTGAAATTTTTTTTTCTCGAAAATCCACAGTACCCTCCCTTGGAAAAATGACTCCGAAAAATCATGGCATTCGAAACAGATTTTTTCGATTTTTTTCTGACGGGTACGAGTTACGCGGTTGCGGTTGACTTTTTCTTATTCGAAATCAGATTCTCTATAAAATGCACCTAATGGTTTCCTTTTAGCTTGAAATTTTTTTTTCTCGAAAATCCACAGTACCCTCCCTTGGAAAAATGACTCCGAAAAATTCATGGCATTCGAAACAGATTTTTTCGATTTTTTTCTGACGGGTACGAGTTACGCGGTTGCGGTTGACTTTTTCTTATTCGAAATCAGATTCTCTATAAAATGCACCTAATGGTTTCCTTTTAGCTTGAAATTTTTTTTTCTCGAAAATCCACAGTACCCTCCCTTGGAAAAATGACTCCGAAAAATCATGGCATTCGAAACAGATTTTTTCGATTTTTTTCTGACGGGTACGAGTTACGCGGTTGCGGTTGACTTTTTCTTATTCGAAATCAGATTCTCTATAAAATGCACCTAATGGTTTCCTTTTAGCTTGAAATTTTTTTTTCTCGAAAATCCACAGTACCCTCCCTTGGAAAAATGACTCCGAAAAATTCATGGCATTCGAAACAGATTTTTTCGATTTTTTTCTGACGGGTACGAGTTACGCGGTTGCGGTTGACTTTTTCTTATTCGAAATCAGATTCTCTATAAAATGCACCTAATGGTTTCCTTTTAGCTTGAAATTTTTTTTTCTCGAAAATCCACAGTACCCTCCCTTGGAAAAATGACTCCGAAAAATCATGGCATTCGAAACAGATTTTTTCGATTTTTTTCTGACGGGTACGAGTTACGCGGTTGCGGTTGACTTTTTCTTATTCGAAATCAGATTCTCTATAAAATGCACCTAATGGTTTCCTTTTAGCTTGAAATTTTTTTTTCTCGAAAATCCACAGTACCCTCCCTTGGAAAAATGACTCCGAAAAATCATGGCATTCGAAACAGATTTTTTCGATTTTTTTCTGACGGGTACGAGTTACGCGGTTGCGGTTGACTTTTTCTTATTCGAAATCAGATTCTCTATAAAATGCACCTAATGGTTTCCTTTTAGCTTGAAATTTTTTTTTCTCGAAAATCCACAGTACCCTCCCTTGGAAAAATGACTCCGAAAAATTCATGGCATTCGAAACAGATTTTTTCGATTTTTTTCTGACGGGTACGAGTTACGCGGTTGCGGTTGACTTTTTCTTATTCGAAATCAGATTCTCTATAAAATGCACCTAATGGTTTCCTTTTAGCTTGAAATTTTTTTTTCTCGAAAATCCACAGTACCCTCCCTTGGAAAAATGACTCCGAAAAATCATGGCATTCGAAACAGATTTTTTAGATTTTTTTCTCACGGGTACGAGTTACGCGGTTGCGGTTGACTTTTTCTTATTCGAAATCAGATTCTCTATAACATGCACCTAATGGTTTCCTTTTAGCTTGAAATTTTTTTTTCTCGAAAATCCACAGTACCCTCCCTTGGAAAAATGACTCCGAAAAATCATGGCATTCGAAACAGATTTTTTCGATTTTTTTCTGACGGGTACGAGTTACGCGGTTGCGGTTGACTTTTTCTTATTCGAAATCAGATTCTCTATAAAATGCACCTAATGGTTTCCTTTTAGCTTGAAATTTTTTTTTCTCGAAAATCCACAGTACCCTCCCTTGGAAAAATGACTCCGAAAAATCATGGCATTCGAAACAGATTTTTTCGATTTTTTTCTCACGGGTACGAGTTACGCGGTTGCGGTTGACTTTTTCTTATTCGAAATCAGATTCTCTATAAAATGCACCTAATGGTTTCCTTTTAGCTTGAAATTTTTTTTTCTCGAAAATCCACAGTACCCTCCCTTGGAAAAATGACTCCGAAAAATCATGGCATTCGAAACAGATTTTTTCGATTTTTTTCTGACGGGTACGAGTTACGGGGTTGCGGTTGACTTTTTCTTATTCGAAATCAGATTCTCTATAAAATGCACCTAATGGTTTCCTTTTAGCTTGAAATTTTTTTTTCTCGAAAATCCACAGTACCCTCCCTTCGAAAAATGACTCCGAAAAATTCATGGCATTCGAAACAGATTTTTTCGATTTTTTTCTGACGGGTACGAGTTACGCGGTTGCGGTTGACTTTTTCTTATTCGAAATCAGATTCTCTATGAAATGCACCTAATGGTTTCCTTTTAGCTTGAAATTTTTTTTTCTCGAAAATCCACAGTACCCTCCCTTGGAAAAATGACTTCAAAAAATCATGGCATTCGAAACAGATTTTTTCGATTTTTTTCTGACGGGTACGAGTTACGCGGTTGCGGTTGACTTTTTCTTATTCGAAATCAGATTCTCTATAAAATGCACCTAATGGTTTCCTTTTAGCTTGAAATTTTTTTTTCTCGAAAATCCACAGTACCCTCCCTTGGAAAAATGACTCCGAAAAATCATGGCATTCGAAACAGATTTTTTCGATTTTTTTCTGACGGGTACGAGTTACGCGGTTGCGGTTGACTTTTTCTTATTCGAAATCAGATTCTCTATAAAATGCACCTAATGGTTTCCTTTTAGCTTGAAATTTTTTTTTCTCGAAAATCCACAGTACCCTCCCTTGGAAAAATGACTCCGAAAAATCATGGCATTCGAAACAGATTTTTTCGATTTTTTTCTGACGGGTACGAGTTACGCGGTTGCGGTTGACTTTTTCTTATTCGAAATCAGATTCTCTATAAAATGCACCTAATGGTTTCCTTTTAGCTTGAAATTTTTTTTTCTCGAAAATCCACAGTACCCTCCCTTGGAAAAATGACTCCGAAAAATCATGGCATTCGAAACAGATTTTTTCGATTTTTTTCTGACGGGTACGAGTTACGCGGTTGCGGTTGACTTTTTCTTATTCGAAATCAGATTCTCTATAAAATGCACCTAATGGTTTCCTTTTAGCTTGAAATTTTTTTTTCTCGAAAATCCACAGTACCCTCCCTTGGAAAAATGACTCCGAAAAATTCATGGCATTCGAAACAGATTTTTTCGATTTTTTTCTGACGGGTACGAGTTACGCGGTTGCGGTTGACTTTTTCTTATTCGAAATCAGATTCTCTATAAAATGCACCTAATGGTTTCCTTTTAGCTTGAAATTTTTTTTTCTCGAAAATCCACAGTACCCTCCCTTGGAAAAATGACTCCGAAAAATCATGGCATTCGAAACAGATTTTTTAGATTTTTTTCTCACGGGTACGAGTTACGCGGTTGCGGTTGACTTTTTCTTATTCGAAATCAGATTCTCTATAACATGCACCTAATGGTTTCCTTTTAGCTTGAAATTTTTTTTTCTCGAAAATCCACAGTACCCTCCCTTGGAAAAATGACTCCGAAAAATCATGGCATTCGAAACAGATTTTTTCGATTTTTTTCTGACGGGTACGAGTTACGCGGTTGCGGTTGACTTTTTCTTATTCGAAATCAGATTCTCTATAAAATGCACCTAATGGTTTCCTTTTAGCTTGAAATTTTTTTTTCTCGAAAATCCACAGTACCCTCCCTTGGAAAAATGACTCCGAAAAATCATGGCATTCGAAACAGATTTTTTCGATTTTTTTCTCACGGGTACGAGTTACGCGGTTGCGGTTGACTTTTTCTTATTCGAAATCAGATTCTCTATAAAATGCACCTAATGGTTTCCTTTTAGCTTGAAATTTTTTTTTCTCGAAAATCCACAGTACCCTCCCTTGGAAAAATGACTCCGAAAAATCATGGCATTCGAAACAGATTTTTTCGATTTTTTTCTGACGGGTACGAGTTACGGGGTTGCGGTTGACTTTTTCTTATTCGAAATCAGATTCTCTATAAAATGCACCTAATGGTTTCCTTTTAGCTTGAAATTTTTTTTTCTCGAAAATCCACAGTACCCTCCCTTCGAAAAATGACTCCGAAAAATTCATGGCATTCGAAACAGATTTTTTCGATTTTTTTCTGACGGGTACGAGTTACGCGGTTGCGGTTGACTTTTTCTTATTCGAAATCAGATTCTCTATGAAATGCACCTAATGGTTTCCTTTTAGCTTGAAATTTTTTTTTCTCGAAAATCCACAGTACCCTCCCTTGGAAAAATGACTTCAAAAAATCATGGCATTCGAAACAGATTTTTTCGATTTTTTTCTGACGGGTACGAGTTACGCGGTTGCGGTTGACTTTTTCTTATTCGAAATCAGATTCTCTATAAAATGCACCTAATGGTTTCCTTTTAGCTTGAAATTTTTTTTTCTCGAAAATCCACAGTACCCTCCCTTGGAAAAATGACTCCGAAAAATCATGGCATTCGAAACAGATTTTTTCGATTTTTTTCTGACGGGTACGAGTTACGCGGTTGCGGTTGACTTTTTCTTATTCGAAATCAGATTCTCTATAAAATGCACCTAATGGTTTCCTTTTAGCTTGAAATTTTTTTTTCTCGAAAATCCACAGTACCCTCCCTTGGAAAAATGACTCCGAAAAATCATGGCATTCGAAACAGATTTTTTTCGATTTTTTTCTGACAGGTACGAGTTACGCGGTTGCGGTTGACTTTTTCTTATTCGAAATCAGATTCTCTATAAAATGCACCTAATGGTTTCCTTTTAGCTTGAAATTTTTTTTTCTCGAAAATCCACCTTGGAAAAATGACTCCGAAAAATCATGGCATTCGAAACAGATTTTTTCGATTTTTTTCTCACGGGTACGAGTTACGCGGTTGCGGTTGACTTTTTCTTATTCGAAATCAGATTCTCTATAAAATGCACCTAATGGTTTCCTTTTAGCTTGAAATTTTTTTTTCTCGAAAATCCACAGTACCCTCCCTTGGAAAAATGACTCCGAAAAATTCATGGCATTCGAAACAGATTTTTTCGATTTTTTTCTGACGGGTACGAGTTACGCGGTTGCGGTTGACTTTTTCTTATTCGAAATCAGATTCTCTATAAAATGCACCTAATGGTTTCCTTTTAGCTTGAAATTTTTTTTTCTCGAAAATCCACAGTACCCTCCCTTGGAAAAATGACTCCGAAAAATCATGGCATTCGAAACAGATTTTTTCGATTTTTTTCTCACGGGTACGAGTTACGCGGTTGCGGTTGACTTTTTCTTATTCGAAATCAGATTCTCTATAAAATGCACCTAATGGTTTCCTTTTAGCTTGAAATTTTTTTTTCTCGAAAATCCACAGTACCCTCCCTTGGAAAAATGACTCCGAAAAATCATGGCATTCGAAACAGATTTTTTCGATTTTTTTCTGACGGGTACGAGTTACGGGGTTGCGGTTGACTTTTTCTTATTCGAAATCAGATTCTCTATAAAATGCACCTAATGGTTTCCTTTTAGCTTGAAATTTTTTTTTCTCGAAAATCCACAGTACCCTCCCTTCGAAAAATGACTCCGAAAAATTCATGGCATTCGAAACAGATTTTTTCGATTTTTTTCTGACGGGTACGAGTTACGCGGTTGCGGTTGACTTTTTCTTATTCGAAATCAGATTCTCTATGAAATGCACCTAATGGTTTCCTTTTAGCTTGAAATTTTTTTTTCTCGAAAATCCACAGTACCCTCCCTTGGAAAAATGACTTCAAAAAATCATGGCATTCGAAACAGATTTTTTCGATTTTTTTCTGACGGGTACGAGTTACGCGGTTGCGGTTGACTTTTTCTTATTCGAAATCAGATTCTCTATAAAATGCACCTAATGGTTTCCTTTTAGCTTGAAATTTTTTTTTCTCGAAAATCCACAGTACCCTCCCTTGGAAAAATGACTCCGAAAAATCATGGCATTCGAAACAGATTTTTTCGATTTTTTTCTGACGGGTACGAGTTACGCGGTTGCGGTTGACTTTTTCTTATTCGAAATCAGATTCTCTATAAAATGCACCTAATGGTTTCCTTTTAGCTTGAAATTTTTTTTTCTCGAAAATCCACAGTACCCTCCCTTGGAAAAATGACTCCGAAAAATCATGGCATTCGAAACAGATTTTTTTCGATTTTTTTCTGACAGGTACGAGTTACGCGGTTGCGGTTGACTTTTTCTTATTCGAAATCAGATTCTCTATAAAATGCACCTAATGGTTTCCTTTTAGCTTGAAATTTTTTTTTCTCGAAAATCCACCTTGGAAAAATGACTCCGAAAAATCATGGCATTCGAAACAGATTTTTTCGATTTTTTTCTCACGGGTACGAGTTACGCGGTTGCGGTTGACTTTTTCTTATTCGAAATCAGATTCTCTATAAAATGCACCTAATGGTTTCCTTTTAGCTTGAAATTTTTTTTTCTCGAAAATCCACAGTACCCTCCCTTGGAAAAATGACTCCGAAAAATTCATGGCATTCGAAACAGATTTTTTCGATTTTTTTCTGACGGGTACGAGTTACGCGGTTGCGGTTGACTTTTTCTTATTCGAAATCAGATTCTCTATAAAATGCACCTAATGGTTTCCTTTTAGCTTGAAATTTTTTTTTCTCGAAAATCCACAGTACCCTCCCTTGGAAAAATGACTACGAAAAATCATGGCATTCGAAACAGATTTTTTCGATTTTTTTCTGACGGGTACGAGTTACGCGGTTGCGGTTGACTTTTTCTTATTCGAAATCAGATTCTCTATAAAATGCACCTAATGGTTTCCTTTTAGCTTGAAATTTTTTTTTCTCGAAAATCCACAGTACCCTCCCTTGGAAAAATGACTCCGAAAAATCATGGCATTCGAAACAGATTTTTTCGATTTTTTTCTGACGGGTACGAGTTACGCGGTTGCGGTTGACTTTTTCTTATTCGAAATCAGATTCTCTATAAAATGCACCTAATGGTTTCCTTTTAGCTTGAAATTTTTTTTTCTCGAAAATCCACAGTACCCTCCCTTGGAAAAATGACTCCGAAAAATTCATGGCATTCGAAACAGATTTTTTCGATTTTTTTCTGACGGGTACGAGTTACGCGGTTGCGGTTGACTTTTTCTTATTCGAAATCAGATTCTCTATAAAATGCACCTAATGGTTTCCTTTTAGCTTGAAATTTTTTTTTCTCGAAAATCCACAGTACCCTCCCTTGGAAAAATGACTCCGAAAAATCATGGCATTCGAAACAGATTTTTTTCGATTTTTTTCTGACAGGTACGAGTTACGCGGTTGCGGTTGACTTTTTCTTATTCGAAATCAGATTCTCTATAAAATGCACCTAATGGTTTCCTTTTAGCTTGAAATTTTTTTTTCTCGAAAATCCACAGTACCCTCCCTTGGAAAAATGACTTCAAAAAATCATGGCATTCGAAACAGATTTTTTCGATTTTTTTCTGACGGGTACGAGTTACGCGGTTGCGGTTGACTTTTTCTTATTCGAAATCAGATTCTCTATAAAATGCACCTAATGGTTTCCTTTTAGCTTGAAATTTTTTTTTCTCGAAAATCCACAGTACCCTCCCTTGGAAAAATGACTCCGAAAAATTCATGGCATTCGAAACAGATTTTTTCGATTTTTTTCTGACGGGTACGAGTTACGCGGTTGCGGTTGACTTTTTCTTATTCGAAATCAGATTCTCTATAAAATGCACCTAATGGTTTCCTTTTAGCTTGAAATTTTTTTTTCTCGAAAATCCACAGTACCCTCCCTTGGAAAAATGACTCCGAAAAATCATGGCATTCGAAACAGATTTTTTCGATTTTTTTCTGACGGGTACGAGTTACGCGGTTGCGGTTGACTTTTTCTTATTCGAAATCAGATTCTCTATAAAATGCACCTAATGGTTTCCTTTTAGCTTGAAATTTTTTTTTCTCGAAAATCCACAGTACCCTCCCTTGGAAAAATGACTCCGAAAAATTCATGGCATTCGAAACAGATTTTTTCGATTTTTTTCTGACGGGTACGAGTTACGCGGTTGCGGTTGACTTTTTCTTATTCGAAATCAGATTCTCTATAAAATGCACCTAATGGTTTCCTTTTAGCTTGAAATTTTTTTTTCTCGAAAATCCACAGTACCCTCCCTTGGAAAAATGACTCCGAAAAATCATGGCATTCGAAACAGATTTTTTCGATTTTTTTCTGACGGGTACGAGTTACGCGGTTGCGGTTGACTTTTTCTTATTCGAAATCAGATTCTCTATAAAATGCACCTAATGGTTTCCTTTTAGCTTGAAATTTTTTTTTCTCGAAAATCCACAGTACCCTCCCTTGGAAAAATGACTCCGAAAAATTCATGGCATTCGAAACAGATTTTTTCGATTTTTTTCTGACGGGTACGAGTTACGCGGTTGCGGTTGACTTTTTCTTATTCGAAATCAGATTCTCTATAAAATGCACCTAATGGTTTCCTTTTAGCTTGAAATTTTTTTTTCTCGAAAATCCACAGTACCCTCCCTTGGAAAAATGACTCCGAAAAATCATGGCATTCGAAACAGATTTTTTCGATTTTTTTCTGACGGGTACGAGTTACGCGGTTGCGGTTGACTTTTTCTTATTCGAAATCAGATTCTCTATAAAATGCACCTAATGGTTTCCTTTTAGCTTGAAATTTTTTTTTCTCGAAAATCCACAGTACCCTCCCTTGGAAAAATGACTCCGAAAAATCATGGCATTCGAAACAGATTTTTTCGATTTTTTTCTGACGGGTACGAGTTACGCGGTTGCGGTTGACTTTTTCTTATTCGAAATCAGATTCTCTATAAAATGCACCTAATGGTTTCCTTTTAGCTTGAAATTTTTTTTTCTCGAAAATCCACAGTACCCTCCCTTGGAAAAATGACTCCGAAAAATTCATGGCATTCGAAACAGATTTTTTCGATTTTTTTCTGACGGGTACGAGTTACGCGGTTGCGGTTGACTTTTTCTTATTCGAAATCAGATTCTCTATAAAATGCACCTAATGGTTTCCTTTTAGCTTGAAATTTTTTTTTCTCGAAAATCCACAGTACCCTCCCTTGGAAAAATGACTCCGAAAAATCATGGCATTCGAAACAGATTTTTTTCGATTTTTTTCTGACAGGTACGAGTTACGCGGTTGCGGTTGACTTTTTCTTATTCGAAATCAGATTCTCTATAAAATGCACCTAATGGTTTCCTTTTAGCTTGAAATTTTTTTTTCTCGAAAATCCACAGTACCCTCCCTTGGAAAAATGACTTCAAAAAATCATGGCATTCGAAACAGATTTTTTCGATTTTTTTCTGACGGGTACGAGTTACGCGGTTGCGGTTGACTTTTTCTTATTCGAAATCAGATTCTCTATAAAATGCACCTAATGGTTTCCTTTTAGCTTGAAATTTTTTTTTCTCGAAAATCCACAGTACCCTCCCTTGGAAAAATGACTCCGAAAAATCATGGCATTCGAAACAGATTTTTTCGATTTTTTTCTGACGGGTACGAGTTACGCGGTTGCGGTTGACTTTTTCTTATTCGAAATCAGATTCTCTATAAAATGCACCTAATGGTTTCCTTTTAGCTTGAAATTTTTTTTTCCCGAAAATCCACAGTACCCTCCCTTGGAAAAATGACTCCGAAAAATCATGGCATTCGAAACAGATTTTTTCGATTTTTTTCTGACGGGTACGAGTTACGCGGTTGCGGTTGACTTTTTCTTATTCGAAATCAGATTCTCTATAAAATGCACCTAATGGTTTCCTTTTAGCTTGAAATTTTTTTTTCTCGAAAATCCACAGTACCCTCCCTTGGAAAAATGACTTCAAAAAATCATGGCATTCGAAACAGATTTTTTCGATTTTTTTCTGACGGGTACGAGTTACGCGGTTGCGGTTGACTTTTTCTTATTCGAAATCAGATTCTCTATAAAATGCACCTAATGGTTTCCTTTTAGCTTGAAATTTTTTTTTCTCGAAAATCCACAGTACCCTCCCTTGGAAAAATGACTCCGAAAAATTCATGGCATTCGAAACAGATTTTTTCGATTTTTTTCTGACGGGTACGAGTTACGCGGTTGCGGTTGACTTTTTCTTATTCGAAATCAGATTCTCTATAAAATGCACCTAATGGTTTCCTTTTAGCTTGAAATTTTTTTTTCTCGAAAATCCACAGTACCCTCCCTTGGAAAAATGACTCCGAAAAATCATGGCATTCGAAACAGATTTTTTCGATTTTTTTCTGACGGGTACGAGTTACGCGGTTGCGGTTGACTTTTTCTTATTCGAAATCAGATTCTCTATAAAATGCACCTAATGGTTTCCTTTTAGCTTGAAATTTTTTTTTCTCGAAAATCCACAGTACCCTCCCTTGGAAAAATGACTCCGAAAAATTCATGGCATTCGAAACAGATTTTTTCGATTTTTTTCTGACGGGTACGAGTTACGCGGTTGCGGTTGACTTTTTCTTATTCGAAATCAGATTCTCTATAAAATGCACCTAATGGTTTCCTTTTAGCTTGAAATTTTTTTTTCTCGAAAATCCACAGTACCCTCCCTTGGAAAAATGACTCCGAAAAATCATGGCATTCGAAACAGATTTTTTCGATTTTTTTCTGACGGGTACGAGTTACGCGGTTGCGGTTGACTTTTTCTTATTCGAAATCAGATTCTCTATAAAATGCACCTAATGGTTTCCTTTTAGCTTGAAATTTTTTTTTCTCGAAAATCCACAGTACCCTCCCTTGGAAAAATGACTCCGAAAAATTCATGGCATTCGAAACAGATTTTTTCGATTTTTTTCTGACGGGTACGAGTTACGCGGTTGCGGTTGACTTTTTCTTATTCGAAATCAGATTCTCTATAAAATGCACCTAATGGTTTCCTTTTAGCTTGAAATTTTTTTTTCTCGAAAATCCACAGTACCCTCCCTTGGAAAAATGACTCCGAAAAATCATGGCATTCGAAACAGATTTTTTCGATTTTTTTCTGACGGGTACGAGTTACGCGGTTGCGGTTGACTTTTTCTTATTCGAAATCAGATTCTCTATAAAATGCACCTAATGGTTTCCTTTTAGCTTGAAATTTTTTTTTCTCGAAAATCCACAGTACCCTCCCTTGGAAAAATGACTCCGAAAAATCATGGCATTCGAAACAGATTTTTTTCGATTTTTTTCTGACAGGTACGAGTTACGCGGTTGCGGTTGACTTTTTCTTATTCGAAATCAGATTCTCTATAAAATGCACCTAATGGTTTCCTTTTAGCTTGAAATTTTTTTTTCTCGAAAATCCACCTTGGAAAAATGACTCCGAAAAATCATGGCATTCGAAACAGATTTTTTCGATTTTTTTCTCACGGGTACGAGTTACGCGGTTGCGGTTGACTTTTTCTTATTCGAAATCAGATTCTCTATAAAATGCACCTAATGGTTTCCTTTTAGCTTGAAATTTTTTTTTCTCGAAAATCCACAGTACCCTCCCTTGGAAAAATGACTCCGAAAAATTCATGGCATTCGAAACAGATTTTTTCGATTTTTTTCTGACGGGTACGAGTTACGCGGTTGCGGTTGACTTTTTCTTATTCGAAATCAGATTCTCTATAAAATGCACCTAATGGTTTCCTTTTAGCTTGAAATTTTTTTTTCTCGAAAATCCACAGTACCCTCCCTTGGAAAAATGACTCCGAAAAATCATGGCATTCGAAACAGATTTTTTCGATTTTTTTCTCACGGGTACGAGTTACGCGGTTGCGGTTGACTTTTTCTTATTCGAAATCAGATTCTCTATAAAATGCACCTAATGGTTTCCTTTTAGCTTGAAATTTTTTTTTCTCGAAAATCCACAGTACCCTCCCTTGGAAAAATGACTCCGAAAAATCATGGCATTCGAAACAGATTTTTTCGATTTTTTTCTGACGGGTACGAGTTACGGGGTTGCGGTTGACTTTTTCTTATTCGAAATCAGATTCTCTATAAAATGCACCTAATGGTTTCCTTTTAGCTTGAAATTTTTTTTTCTCGAAAATCCACAGTACCCTCCCTTCGAAAAATGACTCCGAAAAATTCATGGCATTCGAAACAGATTTTTTCGATTTTTTTCTGACGGGTACGAGTTACGCGGTTGCGGTTGACTTTTTCTTATTCGAAATCAGATTCTCTATGAAATGCACCTAATGGTTTCCTTTTAGCTTGAAATTTTTTTTTCTCGAAAATCCACAGTACCCTCCCTTGGAAAAATGACTTCAAAAAATCATGGCATTCGAAACAGATTTTTTCGATTTTTTTCTGACGGGTACGAGTTACGCGGTTGCGGTTGACTTTTTCTTATTCGAAATCAGATTCTCTATAAAATGCACCTAATGGTTTCCTTTTAGCTTGAAATTTTTTTTTCTCGAAAATCCACAGTACCCTCCCTTGGAAAAATGACTCCGAAAAATCATGGCATTCGAAACAGATTTTTTCGATTTTTTTCTGACGGGTACGAGTTACGCGGTTGCGGTTGACTTTTTCTTATTCGAAATCAGATTCTCTATAAAATGCACCTAATGGTTTCCTTTTAGCTTGAAATTTTTTTTTCTCGAAAATCCACAGTACCCTCCCTTGGAAAAATGACTCCGAAAAATCATGGCATTCGAAACAGATTTTTTTCGATTTTTTTCTGACAGGTACGAGTTACGCGGTTGCGGTTGACTTTTTCTTATTCGAAATCAGATTCTCTATAAAATGCACCTAATGGTTTCCTTTTAGCTTGAAATTTTTTTTTCTCGAAAATCCACCTTGGAAAAATGACTCCGAAAAATCATGGCATTCGAAACAGATTTTTTCGATTTTTTTCTCACGGGTACGAGTTACGCGGTTGCGGTTGACTTTTTCTTATTCGAAATCAGATTCTCTATAAAATGCACCTAATGGTTTCCTTTTAGCTTGAAATTTTTTTTTCTCGAAAATCCACAGTACCCTCCCTTGGAAAAATGACTCCGAAAAATTCATGGCATTCGAAACAGATTTTTTCGATTTTTTTCTGACGGGTACGAGTTACGCGGTTGCGGTTGACTTTTTCTTATTCGAAATCAGATTCTCTATAAAATGCACCTAATGGTTTCCTTTTAGCTTGAAATTTTTTTTTCTCGAAAATCCACAGTACCCTCCCTTGGAAAAATGACTACGAAAAATCATGGCATTCGAAACAGATTTTTTCGATTTTTTTCTGACGGGTACGAGTTACGCGGTTGCGGTTGACTTTTTCTTATTCGAAATCAGATTCTCTATAAAATGCACCTAATGGTTTCCTTTTAGCTTGAAATTTTTTTTTCTCGAAAATCCACAGTACCCTCCCTTGGAAAAATGACTCCGAAAAATCATGGCATTCGAAACAGATTTTTTCGATTTTTTTCTGACGGGTACGAGTTACGCGGTTGCGGTTGACTTTTTCTTATTCGAAATCAGATTCTCTATAAAATGCACCTAATGGTTTCCTTTTAGCTTGAAATTTTTTTTTCTCGAAAATCCACAGTACCCTCCCTTGGAAAAATGACTCCGAAAAATTCATGGCATTCGAAACAGATTTTTTCGATTTTTTTCTGACGGGTACGAGTTACGCGGTTGCGGTTGACTTTTTCTTATTCGAAATCAGATTCTCTATAAAATGCACCTAATGGTTTCCTTTTAGCTTGAAATTTTTTTTTCTCGAAAATCCACAGTACCCTCCCTTGGAAAAATGACTCCGAAAAATCATGGCATTCGAAACAGATTTTTTTCGATTTTTTTCTGACAGGTACGAGTTACGCGGTTGCGGTTGACTTTTTCTTATTCGAAATCAGATTCTCTATAAAATGCACCTAATGGTTTCCTTTTAGCTTGAAATTTTTTTTTCTCGAAAATCCACAGTACCCTCCCTTGGAAAAATGACTTCAAAAAATCATGGCATTCGAAACAGATTTTTTCGATTTTTTTCTGACGGGTACGAGTTACGCGGTTGCGGTTGACTTTTTCTTATTCGAAATCAGATTCTCTATAAAATGCACCTAATGGTTTCCTTTTAGCTTGAAATTTTTTTTTCTCGAAAATCCACAGTACCCTCCCTTGGAAAAATGACTCCGAAAAATTCATGGCATTCGAAACAGATTTTTTCGATTTTTTTCTGACGGGTACGAGTTACGCGGTTGCGGTTGACTTTTTCTTATTCGAAATCAGATTCTCTATAAAATGCACCTAATGGTTTCCTTTTAGCTTGAAATTTTTTTTTCTCGAAAATCCACAGTACCCTCCCTTGGAAAAATGACTCCGAAAAATCATGGCATTCGAAACAGATTTTTTCGATTTTTTTCTGACGGGTACGAGTTACGCGGTTGCGGTTGACTTTTTCTTATTCGAAATCAGATTCTCTATAAAATGCACCTAATGGTTTCCTTTTAGCTTGAAATTTTTTTTTCTCGAAAATCCACAGTACCCTCCCTTGGAAAAATGACTCCGAAAAATTCATGGCATTCGAAACAGATTTTTTCGATTTTTTTCTGACGGGTACGAGTTACGCGGTTGCGGTTGACTTTTTCTTATTCGAAATCAGATTCTCTATAAAATGCACCTAATGGTTTCCTTTTAGCTTGAAATTTTTTTTTCTCGAAAATCCACAGTACCCTCCCTTGGAAAAATGACTCCGAAAAATCATGGCATTCGAAACAGATTTTTTCGATTTTTTTCTGACGGGTACGAGTTACGCGGTTGCGGTTGACTTTTTCTTATTCGAAATCAGATTCTCTATAAAATGCACCTAATGGTTTCCTTTTAGCTTGAAATTTTTTTTTCTCGAAAATCCACAGTACCCTCCCTTGGAAAAATGACTCCGAAAAATTCATGGCATTCGAAACAGATTTTTTCGATTTTTTTCTGACGGGTACGAGTTACGCGGTTGCGGTTGACTTTTTCTTATTCGAAATCAGATTCTCTATAAAATGCACCTAATGGTTTCCTTTTAGCTTGAAATTTTTTTTTCTCGAAAATCCACAGTACCCTCCCTTGGAAAAATGACTCCGAAAAATCATGGCATTCGAAACAGATTTTTTCGATTTTTTTCTGACGGGTACGAGTTACGCGGTTGCGGTTGACTTTTTCTTATTCGAAATCAGATTCTCTATAAAATGCACCTAATGGTTTCCTTTTAGCTTGAAATTTTTTTTTCTCGAAAATCCACAGTACCCTCCCTTGGAAAAATGACTCCGAAAAATCATGGCATTCGAAACAGATTTTTTCGATTTTTTTCTGACGGGTACGAGTTACGCGGTTGCGGTTGACTTTTTCTTATTCGAAATCAGATTCTCTATAAAATGCACCTAATGGTTTCCTTTTAGCTTGAAATTTTTTTTTCTCGAAAATCCACAGTACCCTCCCTTGGAAAAATGACTCCGAAAAATTCATGGCATTCGAAACAGATTTTTTCGATTTTTTTCTGACGGGTACGAGTTACGCGGTTGCGGTTGACTTTTTCTTATTCGAAATCAGATTCTCTATAAAATGCACCTAATGGTTTCCTTTTAGCTTGAAATTTTTTTTTCTCGAAAATCCACAGTACCCTCCCTTGGAAAAATGACTCCGAAAAATCATGGCATTCGAAACAGATTTTTTTCGATTTTTTTCTGACAGGTACGAGTTACGCGGTTGCGGTTGACTTTTTCTTATTCGAAATCAGATTCTCTATAAAATGCACCTAATGGTTTCCTTTTAGCTTGAAATTTTTTTTTCTCGAAAATCCACAGTACCCTCCCTTGGAAAAATGACTTCAAAAAATCATGGCATTCGAAACAGATTTTTTCGATTTTTTTCTGACGGGTACGAGTTACGCGGTTGCGGTTGACTTTTTCTTATTCGAAATCAGATTCTCTATAAAATGCACCTAATGGTTTCCTTTTAGCTTGAAATTTTTTTTTCTCGAAAATCCACAGTACCCTCCCTTGGAAAAATGACTCCGAAAAATCATGGCATTCGAAACAGATTTTTTCGATTTTTTTCTGACGGGTACGAGTTACGCGGTTGCGGTTGACTTTTTCTTATTCGAAATCAGATTCTCTATAAAATGCACCTAATGGTTTCCTTTTAGCTTGAAATTTTTTTTTCCCGAAAATCCACAGTACCCTCCCTTGGAAAAATGACTCCGAAAAATCATGGCATTCGAAACAGATTTTTTCGATTTTTTTCTGACGGGTACGAGTTACGCGGTTGCGGTTGACTTTTTCTTATTCGAAATCAGATTCTCTATAAAATGCACCTAATGGTTTCCTTTTAGCTTGAAATTTTTTTTTCTCGAAAATCCACAGTACCCTCCCTTGGAAAAATGACTTCAAAAAATCATGGCATTCGAAACAGATTTTTTCGATTTTTTTCTGACGGGTACGAGTTACGCGGTTGCGGTTGACTTTTTCTTATTCGAAATCAGATTCTCTATAAAATGCACCTAATGGTTTCCTTTTAGCTTGAAATTTTTTTTTCTCGAAAATCCACAGTACCCTCCCTTGGAAAAATGACTCCGAAAAATTCATGGCATTCGAAACAGATTTTTTCGATTTTTTTCTGACGGGTACGAGTTACGCGGTTGCGGTTGACTTTTTCTTATTCGAAATCAGATTCTCTATAAAATGCACCTAATGGTTTCCTTTTAGCTTGAAATTTTTTTTTCTCGAAAATCCACAGTACCCTCCCTTGGAAAAATGACTCCGAAAAATCATGGCATTCGAAACAGATTTTTTCGATTTTTTTCTGACGGGTACGAGTTACGCGGTTGCGGTTGACTTTTTCTTATTCGAAATCAGATTCTCTATAAAATGCACCTAATGGTTTCCTTTTAGCTTGAAATTTTTTTTTCTCGAAAATCCACAGTACCCTCCCTTGGAAAAATGACTCCGAAAAATTCATGGCATTCGAAACAGATTTTTTCGATTTTTTTCTGACGGGTACGAGTTACGCGGTTGCGGTTGACTTTTTCTTATTCGAAATCAGATTCTCTATAAAATGCACCTAATGGTTTCCTTTTAGCTTGAAATTTTTTTTTCTCGAAAATCCACAGTACCCTCCCTTGGAAAAATGACTCCGAAAAATCATGGCATTCGAAACAGATTTTTTCGATTTTTTTCTGACGGGTACGAGTTACGCGGTTGCGGTTGACTTTTTCTTATTCGAAATCAGATTCTCTATAAAATGCACCTAATGGTTTCCTTTTAGCTTGAAATTTTTTTTTCTCGAAAATCCACAGTACCCTCCCTTGGAAAAATGACTCCGAAAAATTCATGGCATTCGAAACAGATTTTTTCGATTTTTTTCTGACGGGTACGAGTTACGCGGTTGCGGTTGACTTTTTCTTATTCGAAATCAGATTCTCTATAAAATGCACCTAATGGTTTCCTTTTAGCTTGAAATTTTTTTTTCTCGAAAATCCACAGTACCCTCCCTTGGAAAAATGACTCCGAAAAATCATGGCATTCGAAACAGATTTTTTCGATTTTTTTCTGACGGGTACGAGTTACGCGGTTGCGGTTGACTTTTTCTTATTCGAAATCAGATTCTCTATAAAATGCACCTAATGGTTTCCTTTTAGCTTGAAATTTTTTTTTCTCGAAAATCCACAGTACCCTCCCTTGGAAAAATGACTCCGAAAAATCATGGCATTCGAAACAGATTTTTTCGATTTTTTTCTGACGGGTACGAGTTACGCGGTTGCGGTTGACTTTTTCTTATTCGAAATCAGATTCTCTATAAAATGCACCTAATGGTTTCCTTTTAGCTTGAAATTTTTTTTTCTCGAAAATCCACAGTACCCTCCCTTGGAAAAATGACTCCGAAAAATTCATGGCATTCGAAACAGATTTTTTCGATTTTTTTCTGACGGGTACGAGTTACGCGGTTGCGGTTGACTTTTTCTTATTCGAAATCAGATTCTCTATAAAATGCACCTAATGGTTTCCTTTTAGCTTGAAATTTTTTTTTCTCGAAAATCCACAGTACCCTCCCTTGGAAAAATGACTCCGAAAAATCATGGCATTCGAAACAGATTTTTTTCGATTTTTTTCTGACAGGTACGAGTTACGCGGTTGCGGTTGACTTTTTCTTATTCGAAATCAGATTCTCTATAAAATGCACCTAATGGTTTCCTTTTAGCTTGAAATTTTTTTTTCTCGAAAATCCACAGTACCCTCCCTTGGAAAAATGACTTCAAAAAATCATGGCATTCGAAACAGATTTTTTCGATTTTTTTCTGACGGGTACGAGTTACGCGGTTGCGGTTGACTTTTTCTTATTCGAAATCAGATTCTCTATAAAATGCACCTAATGGTTTCCTTTTAGCTTGAAATTTTTTTTTCTCGAAAATCCACAGTACCCTCCCTTGGAAAAATGACTCCGAAAAATCATGGCATTCGAAACAGATTTTTTCGATTTTTTTCTGACGGGTACGAGTTACGCGGTTGCGGTTGACTTTTTCTTATTCGAAATCAGATTCTCTATAAAATGCACCTAATGGTTTCCTTTTAGCTTGAAATTTTTTTTTCCCGAAAATCCACAGTACCCTCCCTTGGAAAAATGACTCCGAAAAATCATGGCATTCGAAACAGATTTTTTCGATTTTTTTCTGACGGGTACGAGTTACGCGGTTGCGGTTGACTTTTTCTTATTCGAAATCAGATTCTCTATAAAATGCACCTAATGGTTTCCTTTTAGCTTGAAATTTTTTTTTCTCGAAAATCCACAGTACCCTCCCTTGGAAAAATGACTTCAAAAAATCATGGCATTCGAAACAGATTTTTTCGATTTTTTTCTCACGGGTACGAGTTACGCGGTTGCGGTTGACTTTTTCTTATTCGAAATCAGATTCTCTATAAAATGCACCTAATGGTTTCCTTTTAGCTTGAAATTTTTTTTTCTCGAAAATCCACAGTACCCTCCCTTGGAAAAATGACTCCGAAAAATCATGGCATTCGAAACAGATTTTTTCGATTTTTTTCTGACGGGTACGAGTTACGCGGTTGCGGTTGACTTTTTCTTATTCGAAATCAGATTCTCTATAAAATGCACCTAATGGTTTCCTTTTAGCTTGAAATTTTTTTTTCTCGAAAATCCACAGTACCCTCCCTTGGAAAAATGACTCCGAAAAATTCATGGCATTCGTAACAGATTTTTTCGATTTTTTTCTGACGGGTACGAGTTACGCGGTTGCGGTTGACTTTTTCTTATTCGAAATCAGATTCTCTATAAAATGCACCTAATGGTTTCCTTTTAGCTTGAAATTTTTTTTTCTCGAAAATCCACAGTACCCTCCCTTGGAAAAATGACTCCGAAAAATCATGGCATTCGAAACAGATTTTTTCGATTTTTTTCTGACGGGTACGAGTTACGCGGTTGCGGTTGACTTTTTCTTATTCGAAATCAGATTCTCTATAAAATGCACCTAATGGTTTCCTTTTAGCTTGAAATTTCTTTTTCTCGAAAATCCACAGTACCCTCCCTTGGAAAAATGACTTCAAAAAATCATGGCATTCGAAACAGATTTTTTCGATTTTTTTCTGACGGGTACGAGTTACGCGGTTGCGGTTGACTTTTTCTTATTCGAAATCAGATTCTCTATAAAATGCACCTAATGGTTTCCTTTTAGCTTGAAATTTTTTTTTCTCGAAAATCCACAGTACCCTCCCTTGGAAAAATGACTCCGAAAAATCATGGCATTCGAAACAGATTTTTTCGATTTTTTTCTGACGGGTACGAGTTACGCGGTTGCGGTTGACTTTTTCTTATTCGAAATCAGATTCTCTATAAAATGCACCTAATGGTTTCCTTTTAGCTTGAAATTTTTTTTTCTCGAAAATCCACAGTACCCTCCCTTGGAAAAATGACTCCGAAAAATTCATGGCATTCGAAACAGATTTTTTCGATTTTTTTCTGACGGGTACGAGTTACGCGGTTGCGGTTGACTTTTTCTTATTCGAAATCAGATTCTCTATAAAATGCACCTAATGGTTTCCTTTTAGCTTGAAATTTTTTTTTCTCGAAAATCCACAGTACCCTCCCTTGGAAAAATGACTCCGAAAAATCATGGCATTCGAAACAGATTTTTTCGATTTTTTTCTGACGGGTACGAGTTACGCGGTTGCGGTTGACTTTTTCTTATTCGAAATCAGATTCTCTATAAAATGCACCTAATGGTTTCCTTTTAGCTTGAAATTTTTTTTTCTCGAAAATCCACAGTACCCTCCCTTGGAAAAATGACTCCGAAAAATTCATGGCATTCGAAACAGATTTTTTCGATTTTTTTCTGACGGGTACGAGTTACGCGGTTGCGGTTGACTTTTTCTTATTCGAAATCAGATTCTCTATAAAATGCACCTAATGGTTTCCTTTTAGCTTGAAATTTTTTTTTCTCGAAAATCCACAGTACCCTCCCTTGGAAAAATGACTCCGAAAAATCATGGCATTCGAAACAGATTTTTTCGATTTTTTTCTGACGGGTACGAGTTACGCGGTCGCGGTTGACTTTTTCTTATTCGAAATCAGATTCTCTATAAAATGCACCTAATGGTTTCCTTTTAGCTTGAAATTTTTTTTTCTCGAAAATCCACAGTACCCTCCCTTGGAAAAATGACTCCGAAAAATCATGGCATTCGAAACAGATTTTTTTCGATTTTTTTCTGACAGGTACGAGTTACGCGGTTGCGGTTGACTTTTTCTTATTCGAAATCAGATTCTCTATAAAATGCACCTAATGGTTTCCTTTTAGCTTGAAATTTTTTTTTCTCGAAAATCCACAGTACCCTCCCTTGGAAAAATGACTCCGAAAAATCATGGCATTCGAAACAGATTTTTTCGATTTTTTTCTGACGGGTACGAGTTACGCGGTTGCGGTTGACTTTTTCTTATTCGAAATCAGATTCTCTATAAAATGCACCTAATGGTTTCCTTTTAGCTTGAAATTTTTTTTTCTCGAAAATCCACAGTACCCTCCCTTGGAAAAATGACTCCGAAAAATTCATGGCATTCGAAACAGATTTTTTCGATTTTTTTCTGACGGGTACGAGTTACGCGGTTGCGGTTGACTTTTTCTTATTCGAAATCAGATTCTCTATAAAATGCACCTAATGGTTTCCTTTTAGCTTGAAATTTTTTTTTCTCGAAAATCCACAGTACCCTCCCTTGGAAAAATGACTCCGAAAAATCATGGCATTCGAAACAGATTTTTTTCGATTTTTTTCTGACAGGTACGAGTTACGCGGTTGCGGTTGACTTTTTCTTATTCGAAATCAGATTCTCTATAAAATGCACCTAATGGTTTCCTTTTAGCTTGAAATTTTTTTTTCTCGAAAATCCACAGTACCCTCCCTTGGAAAAATGACTTCAAAAAATCATGGCATTCGAAACAGATTTTTTCGATTTTTTTCTGACGGGTACGAGTTACGCGGTTGCGGTTGACTTTTTCTTATTCGAAATCAGATTCTCTATAAAATGCACCTAATGGTTTCCTTTTAGCTTGAAATTTTTTTTTCTCGAAAATCCACAGTACCCTCCCTTGGAAAAATGACTCCGAAAAATTCATGGCATTCGAAACAGATTTTTTCGATTTTTTTCTGACGGGTACGAGTTACGCGGTTGCGGTTGACTTTTTCTTATTCGAAATCAGATTCTTTATAAAATGCACCTAATGGTTTCCTTTTAGCTTGAAATTTTTTTTTCTCGAAAATCCACAGTACCCTCCCTTGGAAAAATGACTCCGAAAAATCATGGCATTCGAAACAGATTTTTTCGATTTTTTTCTGACGGGTACGAGTTACGCGGTTGCGGTTGACTTTTTCTTATTCGAAATCAGATTCTCTATAAAATGCACCTAATGGTTTCCTTTTAGCTTGAAATTTTTTTTTCTCGAAAATCCACAGTACCCTCCCTTGGAAAAATGACTCCGAAAAATCGTGGCATTCGAAACAGATTTTTTTCGATTTTTTTCTGACAGGTACGAGTTACGCGGTTGCGGTTGACTTTTTCTTATTCGAAATCAGATTCTCTATAAAATGCACGTAATGGTTTCCTTTTAGCTTGAAATTTTTTTTTCTCGAAAATCCACAGTACCCTCCCTTGGAAAAATGACTTCAAAAAATCATGGCATTCGAAACAGATTTTTTCGATTTTTTTCTGACGGGTACGAGTTACGCGGTTGCGGTTGACTTTTTCTTATTCGAAATCAGATTCTCTATAAAATGCACCTAATGGTTTCCTTTTAGCTTGAAATTTTTTTTTCTCGAAAATCCACAGTACCCTCCCTTGGAAAAATGACTCCGAAAAATCATGGCATTCGAAACAGATTTTTTCGATTTTTTTCTGACGGGTACGAGTTACGCGGTTGCGGTTGACTTTTTCTTATTCGAAATCAGATTCTCTATAAAATGCACCTAATGGTTTCCTTTTAGCTTGAAATTTTTTTTTCTCGAAAATCCACAGTACCCTCCCTTGGAAAAATGACTCCGAAAAATCATGGCATTCGAAACAGATTTTTTCGATTTTTTTCTGACGGGTACGAGTTACGCGGTTGCGGTTGACTTTTTCTTATTCGAAATCAGATTCTCTATAAAATGCACCTAATGGTTTCCTTTTAGCTTGAAATTTTTTTTTCTCGAAAATCCACAGTACCCTCCCTTGGAAAAATGACTCCGAAAAATTCATGGCATTCGTAACAGATTTTTTCGATTTTTTTCTGACGGGTACGAGTTACGCGGTTGCGGTTGACTTTTTCTTATTCGAAATCAGATTCTCTATAAAATGCACCTAATGGTTTCCTTTTAGCTTGAAATTTTTTTTTCTCGAAAATCCACAGTACCCTCCCTTGGAAAAATGACTCCGAAAAATCATGGCATTCGAAACAGATTTTTTAGATTTTTTTCTCACGGGTACGAGTTACGCGGTTGCGGTTGACTTTTTCTTATTCGAAATCAGATTCTCTATAAAATGCACCTAATGGTTTCCTTTTAGCTTGAAATTTTTTTTTCTCGAAAATCCACAGTACCCTCCCTTGGAAAAATGACTTCAAAAAATCATGGCATTCGAAACAGATTTTTTCGATTTTTTTCTGACGGGTACGAGTTACGCGGTTGCGGTTGACTTTTTCTTATTCGAAATCAGATTCTCTATAAAATGCACCTAATGGTTTCCTTTTAGCTTGAAATTTTTTTTTCTCGAAAATCCACAGTACCCTCCCTTGGAAAAATGACTCCGAAAAATCATGGCATTCGAAACAGATTTTTTCGATTTTTTTCTCACGGGTACGAGTTACGCGGTTGCGGTTGACTTTTTCTTATTCGAAATCAGATTCTCTATAAAATGCACCTAATGGTTTCCTTTTAGCTTGAAATTTTTTTTTCTCGAAAATCCACAGTACCCTCCCTTGGAAAAATGACTCCGAAAAATCATGGCATTCGAAACAGATTTTTTCGATTTTTTTCTGACGGGTACGAGTTACGCGGTTGCGGTTGACTTTTTCTTATTCGAAATCAGATTCTCTATAAAATGCACCTAATGGTTTCCTTTTAGCTTGAAATTTTTTTTTCTCGAAAATCCACAGTACCCTCCCTTGGAAAAATGACTCCGAAAAATCATGGCATTCGAAACAGATTTTTTCGATTTTTTTCTGACGGGTACGAGTTACGCGGTTGCGGTTGACTTTTTCTTATTCGAAATCAGATTCTCTATAAAATGCACCTAATGGTTTCCTTTTAGCTTGAAATTTTTTTTTCTCGAAAATCCACAGTACCCTCCCTTGGAAAAATGTCTCCGAAAAATCATGGCATTCGAAACAGATTTTTTAGATTTTTTTCTCACGGGTACGAGTTACGCGGTTGCGGTTGACTTTTTCTTATTCGAAATCAGATTCTCTATAAAATGCACCTAATGGTTTCCTTTTAGCTTGAAATTTTTTTTTCTCGAAAATCCACAGTACCCTCCCTTGGAAAAATGACTCCGAAAAATTCATGGCATTCGAAACAGATTTTTTCGATTTTTTTCTGACGGGTACGAGTTACGCGGTTGCGGTTGACTTTTTCTTATTCGAAATCAGATTCTCTATAAAATGCACCTAATGGTTTCCTTTTAGCTTGAAATTTTTTTTTCTCGAAAATCCACAGTACCCTCCCTTGGAAAAATGACTCCGAAAAATCATGGCATTCGAAACAGATTTTTTCGATTTTTTTCTGACGGGTACGAGTTACGCGGTTGCGGTTGACTTTTTCTTATTCGAAATCAGATTCTCTATAAAATGCACCTAATGGTTTCCTTTTAGCTTGAAATTTTTTTTTCTCGAAAATCCACAGTACCCTCCCTTGGAAAAATGACTCCGAAAAATCATGGCATTCGAAACAGATTTTTTTCGATTTTTTTCTGACAGGTACGAGTTACGCGGTTGCGGTTGACTTTTTCTTATTCGAAATCAGATTCTCTATAAAATGCACCTAATGGTTTCCTTTTAGCTTGAAATTTTTTTTTCTCGAAAATCCACAGTACCCTCCCTTGGAAAAATGACTTCAAAAAATCATGGCATTCGAAACAGATTTTTTCGATTTTTTTCTGACGGGTACGAGTTACGCGGTTGCGGTTGACTTTTTCTTATTCGAAATCAGATTCTCTATAAAATGCACCTAATGGTTTCCTTTTAGCTTGAAATTTTTTTTTCTCGAAAATCCACAGTACCCTCCCTTGGAAAAATGACTCCGAAAAATCATGGCATTCGAAACAGATTTTTTCGATTTTTTTCTGACGGGTACGAGTTACGCGGTTGCGGTTGACTTTTTCTTATTCGAAATCAGATTCTCTATAAAATGCACCTAATGGTTTCCTTTTAGCTTGAAATTTTTTTTTCTCGAAAATCCACAGTACCCTCCCTTGGAAAAATGACTCCGAAAAATTCATGGCATTCGAAACAGATTTTTTCGATTTTTTTCTGACGGGTACGAGTTACGCGGTTGCGGTTGACTTTTTCTTATTCGAAATCAGATTCTCTATAAAATGCACCTAATGGTTTCCTTTTAGCTTGAAATTTTTTTTTCTCGAAAATCCACAGTACCCTCCCTTGGAAAAATGACTCCGAAAAATCATGGCATTCGAAACAGATTTTTTTCGATTTTTTTCTGACAGGTACGAGTTACGCGGTTGCGGTTGACTTTTTCTTATTCGAAATCAGATTCTCTATAAAATGCACCTAATGGTTTCCTTTTAGCTTGAAATTTTTTTTTCTCGAAAATCCACAGTACCCTCCCTTGGAAAAATGACTTCAAAAAATCATGGCATTCGAAACAGATTTTTTCGATTTTTTTCTGACGGGTACGAGTTACGCGGTTGCGGTTGACTTTTTCTTATTCGAAATCAGATTCTCTATAAAATGCACCTAATGGTTTCCTTTTAGCTTGAAATTTTTTTTTCTCGAAAATCCACAGTACCCTCCCTTGGAAAAATGACTCCGAAAAATTCATGGCATTCGAAACAGATTTTTTCGATTTTTTTCTGACGGGTACGAGTTACGCGGTTGCGGTTGACTTTTTCTTATTCGAAATCAGATTCTCTATAAAATGCACCTAATGGTTTCCTTTTAGCTTGAAATTTTTTTTTCTCGAAAATCCACAGTACCCTCCCTTGGAAAAATGACTCCGAAAAATCATGGCATTCGAAACAGATTTTTTCGATTTTTTTCTGACGGGTACGAGTTACGCGGTTGCGGTTGACTTTTTCTTATTCGAAATCAGATTCTCTATAAAATGCACCTAATGGTTTCCTTTTAGCTTGAAATTTTTTTTTCTCGAAAATCCACAGTACCCTCCCTTGGAAAAATGACTCCGAAAAATCGTGGCATTCGAAACAGATTTTTTTCGATTTTTTTCTGACAGGTACGAGTTACGCGGTTGCGGTTGACTTTTTCTTATTCGAAATCAGATTCTCTATAAAATGCACGTAATGGTTTCCTTTTAGCTTGAAATTTTTTTTTCTCGAAAATCCACAGTACCCTCCCTTGGAAAAATGACTTCAAAAAATCATGGCATTCGAAACAGATTTTTTCGATTTTTTTCTGACGGGTACGAGTTACGCGGTTGCGGTTGACTTTTTCTTATTCGAAATCAGATTCTCTATAAAATGCACCTAATGGTTTCCTTTTAGCTTGAAATTTTTTTTTCTCGAAAATCCACAGTACCCTCCCTTGGAAAAATGACTCCGAAAAATCATGGCATTCGAAACAGATTTTTTCGATTTTTTTCTGACGGGTACGAGTTACGCGGTTGCGGTTGACTTTTTCTTATTCGAAATCAGATTCTCTATAAAATGCACCTAATGGTTTCCTTTTAGCTTGAAATTTTTTTTTCTCGAAAATCCACAGTACCCTCCCTTGGAAAAATGACTCCGAAAAATCATGGCATTCGAAACAGATTTTTTCGATTTTTTTCTGACGGGTACGAGTTACGCGGTTGCGGTTGACTTTTTCTTATTCGAAATCAGATTCTCTATAAAATGCACCTAATGGTTTCCTTTTAGCTTGAAATTTTTTTTTCTCGAAAATCCACAGTACCCTCCCTTGGAAAAATGACTCCGAAAAATTCATGGCATTCGAAACAGATTTTTTCGATTTTTTTCTGACGGGTACGAGTTACGCGGTTGCGGTTGACTTTTTCTTATTCGAAATCAGATTCTCTATAAAATGCACCTAATGGTTTCCTTTTAGCTTGAAATTTTTTTTTCTCGAAAATCCACAGTACCCTCCCTTGGAAAAATGACTCCGAAAAATCATGGCATTCGAAACAGATTTTTTCGATTTTTTTCTCACGGGTACGAGTTACGCGGTTGCGGTTGACTTTTTCTTATTCGAAATCAGATTCTCTATAAAATGCACCTAATGGTTTCCTTTTAGCTTGAAATTTTTTTTTCTCGAAAATCCACAGTACCCTCCCTTGGAAAAATGACTCCGAAAAATCATGGCATTCGAAACAGATTTTTTCGATTTTTTTCTCACGGGTACGAGTTACGCGGTTGCGGTTGACTTTTTCTTATTCGAAATCAGATTCTCTATAAAATGCACCTAATGGTTTCCTTTTAGCTTGAAATTTTTTTTTCTCGAAAATCCACAGTACCCTCCCTTGGAAAAATGACTCCGAAAAATCATGGCATTCGAAACAGATTTTTTCGATTTTTTTCTCACGGGTACGAGTTACGCGGTTGCGGTTGACTTTTTCTTATTCGAAATCAGATTCTCTATAAAATGCACCTAATGGTTTCCTTTTAGCTTGAAATTTTTTTTTCTCGAAAATCCACAGTACCCTCCCTTGGAAAAATGACTCCGAAAAATCATGGCATTCGAAACAGATTTTTTCGATTTTTTTCTGACGGGTACGAGTTACGCGGTTGCGGTTGACTTTTTCTTATTCGAAATCAGATTCTCTATAAAATGCACCTAATGGTTTCCTTTTAGCTTGAAATTTTTTTTTCTCGAAAATCCACAGTACCCTCCCTTGGAAAAATGACTCCGAAAAATTCATGGCATTCGAAACAGATTTTTTCGATTTTTTTCTGACGGGTACGAGTTACGCGGTTGCGGTTGACTTTTTCTTATTCGAAATCAGATTCTCTATAAAATGCACCTAATGGTTTCCTTTTAGCTTGAAATTTTTTTTTCTCGAAAATCCACAGTACCCTCCCTTGGAAAAATGACTCCGAAAAATCATGGCATTCGAAACAGATTTTTTAGATTTTTTTCTCACGGGTACGAGTTACGCGGTTGCGGTTGACTTTTTCTTATTCGAAATCAGATTCTCTATAAAATGCACCTAATGGTTTCCTTTTAGCTTGAAATTTTTTTTTCTCGAAAATCCACAGTACCCTCCCTTGGAAAAATGACTCCGAAAAATCATGGCATTCGAAACAGATTTTTTAGATTTTTTTCTCACGGGTACGAGTTACGCGGTTGCGGTTGACTTTTTCTTATTCGAAATCAGATTCTCTATAAAATGCACCTAATGGTTTCCTTTTAGCTTGAAATTTTTTTTTCTCGAAAATCCACAGTACCCTCCCTTGGAAAAATGACTCCGAAAAATCATGGCATTCGAAACAGATTTTTTCGATTTTTTTCTCACGGGTACGAGTTACGCGGTTGCGGTTGACTTTTTCTTATTCGAAATCAGATTCTCTATAAAATGCACCTAATGGTTTCCTTTTAGCTTGAAATTTTTTTTTCTCGAAAATCCACAGTACCCTCCCTTGGAAAAATGACTCCGAAAAATTCATGGCATTCGAATCAGATTTTTTCGATTTTTTTCTGACGGGTACGAGTTACGCGGTTGCGGTTGACTTTTTCTTATTCGAAATCAGATTCTCTATGAAATGCACCTAATGGTTTCCTTTTAGCTTGAAATTTTTTTTTCTCGAAAATCCACAGTACCCTCCCTTGGAAAAATGACTCCGAAAAATCATGGCATTCGAAACAGATTTTTCGATTTTTTTCTCACGGGTACGAGTTACGCGGTTGCGGTTGACTTTTTCTTATTCGAAATCAGATTCTCTATAAAATGCACCTAATGGTTTCCTTTTAGCTTGAAATTTTTTTTTCTCGAAAATCCACAGTACCCTCCCTTGGAAAAATGACTCCGAAAAATCATGGCATTCGAAACAGATTTTTTCGATTTTTTTCTCACGGGTACGAGTTACGCGGTTGCGGTTGACTTTTTCTTATTCGAAATCAGATTCTCTATAAAATGCACCTAATGGTTTCCTTTTAGCTTGAAATTTTTTTTTCTCGAAAATCCACAGTACCCTCCCTTGGAAAAATGACTCCGAAAAATCATGGCATTCGAAACAGATTTTTTCGATTTTTTTCTCACGGGTACGAGTTACGCGGTTGCGGTTGACTTTTTCTTATTCGAAATCAGATTCTCTATAAAATGCACCTAATGGTTTCCTTTTAGCTTGAAATTTTTTTTTCTCGAAAATCCACAGTACCCTCCCTTGGAAAAATGACTCCGAAAAATCATGGCATTCGAAACAGATTTTTTCGATTTTTTTCTGACGGGTACGAGTTACACGGTTGCGGTTGACTTTTTCTTATTCGAAATCAGATTCTCTATAAAATGCACCTAATGGTTTCCTTTTAGCTTGAAATTTTTTTTTCTCGAAAATCCACAGTACCCTCCCTTGGAAAAATGACTCCGAAAAATTCATGGCATTCGAATCAGATTTTTTCGATTTTTTTCTGACGGGTACGAGTTACGCGGTTGCGGTTGACTTTTTCTTATTCGAAATCAGATTCTCTATAAAATGCACCTAATGGTTTCCTTTTAGCTTGAAATTTTTTTTTCTCGAAAATCCACAGTACCCTCCCTTGGAAAAATGACTCCGAAAAATCATGGCATTCGAAACAGATTTTTTCGATTTTTTTCTCACGGGTACGAGTTACGCGGTTGCGGTTGACTTTTTCTTATTCGAAATCAGATTCTCTATAAAATGCACCTAATGGTTTCCTTTTAGCTTGAAATTTTTTTTTCTCGAAAATCCACAGTACCCTCCCTCCCTTGGAAAAATGACTCCGAAAAATCATGGCATTCGAAACAGATTTTTTAGATTTTTTTCTCACGGGTACGAGTTACGCGGTTCCGGTTGACTTTTTCTTATTCGAAATCAGATTCTCTATAAAATGCACCTAATGGTTTCCTTTTAGCTTGAAATTTTTTTTTCTCGAAAATCCACAGTACCCTCCCTTGGAAAAATGACTCCGAAAAATCATGGCATTCGAAACAGATTTTTTCGATTTTTTTCTCACGGGTACGAGTTACGCGGTTGCGGTTGACTTTTTCTTATTCGAAATCAGATTCTCTATAAAATGCACCTAATGGTTTCCTTTTAGCTTGAAATTTTTTTTTCTCGAAAATCCACAGTACCCTCCCTTGGAAAAATGACTCCGAAAAATCATGGCATTCGAAACAGATTTTTTCGATTTTTTTCTCACGGGTACGAGTTACGCGGTTGCGGTTGACTTTTTCTTATTCGAAATCAGATTCTCTATAAAATGCACCTAATGGTTTCCTTTTAGCTTGAAATTTTTTTTTCTCGAAAATCCACAGTACCCTCCCTTGGAAAAATGACTCCGAAAAATCATGGCATTCGAAACAGATTTTTTCGATTTTTTTCTCACGGGTACGAGTTACGCGGTTGCGGTTGACTTTTTCTTATTCGAAATCAGATTCTCTATAAAATGCACCTAATGGTTTCCTTTTAGCTTGAAATTTTTTTTTCTCGAAAATCCACAGTACCCTCCCTTGGAAAAATGACTCCGAAAAATCATGGCATTCGAAACAGATTTTTTCGATTTTTTTCTCACGGGTACGAGTTACGCGGTTGCGGTTGACTTTTTCTTATTCGAAATCAGATTCTCTATAAAATGCACCTAATGGTTTCCTTTTAGCTTGAAATTTTTTTTTCTCGAAAATCCACAGTACCCTCCCTTGGAAAAATGACTCCGAAAAATCATGGCATTCGAAACAGATTTTTTTCGATTTTTTTCTCACGGGTACGAGTTACGCGGTTGCGGTTGACTTTTTCTTATTCGAAATCAGATTCTCTATAAAATGCACCTAATGGTTTCCTTTTAGCTTGAAATTTTTTTTTCTCGAAAATCCACAGTACCCTCCCTTGGAAAAATGACTCCGAAAAATCATGGCATTCGAAACAGATTTTTTCGATTTTTTTCTGACGGGTACGAGTTACGCGGTTGCGGTTGACTTTTTCTTATTCGAAATCAGATTCTCTATAAAATGCACCTAATGGTTTCCTTTTTGCTTGAAATTTTTTTTTCTCGAAAATCCACAGTACCCTCCCTTGGAAAAATGACTTCAAAAAATCATGGCATTCGAAACAGATTTTTTCGATTTTTTTCTCACGGGTACGAGTTACGCGGTTGCGGTTGACTTTTTCTTATTCGAAATCAGATTCTCTATAAAATGCACCTAATGGTTTCCTTTTAGCTTGAAATTTTTTTTTCTCGAAAATCCACAGTACCCTCCCTTGGAAAAATGACTCCGAAAAATCATGGCATTCGAAACAGATTTTTTCGATTTTTTTCTGACGGGTACGAGTTACGCGGTTGCGGTTGACTTTTTCTTATTCGAAATCAGATTCTCTATAAAATGCACCTAATGGTTTCCTTTTAGCTTGAAATTTTTTTTTCTCGAAAATCCACAGTACCCTCCCTTGGAAAAATGACTCCGAAAAATTCATGGCATTCGAAACAGATTTTTTCGATTTTTTTCTGACGGGTACGAGTTACGCGGTTGCGGTTGACTTTTTCTTATTCGAAATCAGATTCTCTATAAAATGCACCTAATGGTTTCCTTTTAGCTTGAAATTTTTTTTTCTCGAAAATCCACAGTACCCTCCCTTGGAAAAATGACTCCGAAAAATCATGGCATTCGAAACAGATTTTTTCGATTTTTTTCTCACGGGTACGAGTTACGCGGTTGCGGTTGACTTTTTCTTATTGGAAATCAGATTCTCTATAAAATGCACCTAATGGTTTCCTTTTAGCTTGAAATTTTTTTTTCTCGAAAATCCACAGTACCCTCCCTTGGAAAAATGACTCCGAAAAATCATGGCATTCGAAACAGATTTTTTCGATTTTTTTCTCACGGGTACGAGTTACGCGGTTGCGGTTGACTTTTTCTTATTCGAAATCAGATTCTCTATAAAATGCACCTAATGGTTTCCTTTTAGCTTGAAATTTTTTTTCTCGAAAATCCACAGTACCCTCCCTTGGAAAAATGACTCCGAAAAATCATGGCATTCGAAACGGTTTTTTTCGATTTTTTTCTCACGGGTACGAGTTACGCGGTTGCGGTTGACTTTTTCTTATTCGAAATCAGATTCTCTATAAAATGCACCTAATGGTTTCCTTTTAGCTTGAAATTTTTTTTTCTCGAAAATCCACAGTACCCTCCCTTGGAGAAATGACTCCGAAAAATCATGGCATTCGAAACAGATTTTTTTCGATTTTTTTCTGACAGGTACGAGTTACGCGGTTGCGGTTGACTTTTTCTTATTCGAAATCAGATTCTCTATAAAATGCACCTAATGGTTTCCTTTTCGCTTGAAATTTTTTTTTCTCGAAAATCCACAGTACCCTCCCTTGGAAAAATGACTCCGAAAAATCATGGCATTCGAAACAGATTTTTTCGATTTTTTTTCTCACGGGTACGAGTTACGCGGTTGCGGTTGACTTTTTCTTATTCGAAATCAGATTCTCTATAAAATGCACCTAATGGTTTCCTTTTTGCTTGAAATTTTTTTTTCTCGAAAATCCACAGTACCCTCCCTTGGAAAAATGACTTCAAAAAATCATGGCATTCGAAACAGATTTTTTCGATTTTTTTCTGACGGGTACGAGTTACGCGGTTGCGGTTGACTTTTTCTTATTCGAAATCAGATTCTCTATAAAATGCACCTAATGGTTTCCTTTTAGCTTGAAATTTTTTTTTCTCGAAAATCCACAGTACCCTCCCTTGGAAAAATGACTCCGAAAAATCATGGCATTCGAAACAGATTTTTTCGATTTTTTTCTCACGGGTACGAGTTACGCGGTTGCGGTTGACTTTTTCTTATTCGAAATCAGATTCTCTATAAAATGCACCTAATGGTTTCCTTTTAGCTTGAAATTTTTTTTTCTCGAAAATCCACAGTACCCTCCCTTGGAAAAATGACTCCGAAAAATCATGGCATTCGAAACAGATTTTTTCGATTTTTTTCTCACGGGTACGAGTTACGCGGTTGCGGTTGACTTTTTCTTATTCGAAATCAGATTCTCTATAAAATGCACCTAATGGTTTCCTTTTAGCTTGAAATTTTTTTTTCTCGAAAATCCACAGTACCCTCCCTTGGAAAAATGACTCCGAAAAATCATGGCATTCGAAACAGATTTTTTTCGATTTTTTTCTGACGGGTACGAGTTACGCGGTTGCGGTTGACTTTTTCTTATTCGAAATCAGATTCTCTATAAAATGCACCTAATGGTTTCCTTTTAGCTTGAAATTTTTTTTTCTCGAAAATCCACAGTACCCTCCCTTGGAAAAATGACTCCGAAAAATCATGGCATTCGAAACAGATTTTTTCGATTTTTTTCTGACGGGTACGAGTTACGCGGTTGCGGTTGACTTTTTCTTATTCGAAATCAGATTCTCTATAAAATGCACCTAATGGTTTCCTTTTTGCTTGAAATTTTTTTTTCTCGAAAATCCACAGTACCCTCCCTTGGAAAAATGACTTCAAAAAATCATGGCATTCGAAACAGATTTTTTCGATTTTTTTCTGACGGGTACGAGTTACGCGGTTGCGGTTGACTTTTTCTTATTCGAAATCAGATTCTCTATAAAATGCACCTAATGGTTTCCTTTTAGCTTGAAATTTTTTTTTCTCGAAAATCCACAGTACCCTCCCTTGGAAAAATGACTCCGAAAAATCATGGCATTCGAAACAGATTTTTTCGATTTTTTTCTGACGGGTACGAGTTACGCGGTTGCGGTTGACTTTTTCTTATTCGAAATCAGATTCTCTATAAAATGCACCTAATGGTTTCCTTTTAGCTTGAAATTTTTTTTTCTCGAAAATCCACAGTACCCTCCCTTGGAAAAATGACTCCGAAAAATCATGGCATTCGAAACAGATTTTTTCGATTTTTTTTCTCACGGGTACGAGTTACGCGGTTGCGGTTGACTTTTTCTTATTCGAAATCAGATTCTCTATAAAATGCACCTAATGGTTTCCTTTTAGCTTGAAATTTTTTTTTCTCGAAAATCCACAGTACCCTCCCTTGGAAAAATGACTCCGAAAAATCATGGCATTCGAAACAGATTTTTTCGATTTTTTTCTCACGGGTACGAGTTACGCGGTTGCGGTTGACTTTTTCTTATTCGAAATCAGATTCTCTATAAAATGCACCTAATGGTTTCCTTTTAGCTTGAAATTTTTTTTTCTCGAAAATCCACAGTACCCTCCCTTGGAAAAATGACTCCGAAAAATCATGGCATTCGAAACAGATTTTTTTCGATTTTTTTCTGACGGGTACGAGTTACGCGGTTGCGGTTGACTTTTTCTTATTCGAAATCAGATTCTCTATAAAATGCACCTAATGGTTTCCTTTTAGCTTGAAATTTTTTTTTCTCGAAAATCCACAGTACCCTCCCTTGGAAAAATGACTCCGAAAAATCATGGCATTCGAAACAGATTTTTTCGATTTTTTTCTGACGGGTACGAGTTACGCGGTTGCGGTTGACTTTTTCTTATTCGAAATCAGATTCTCTATAAAATGCACCTAATGGTTTCCTTTTTGCTTGAAATTTTTTTTTCTCGAAAATCCACAGTACCCTCCCTTGGAAAAATGACTTCAAAAAATCATGGCATTCGAAACAGATTTTTTCGATTTTTTTCTGACGGGTACGAGTTACGCGGTTGCGGTTGACTTTTTCTTATTCGAAATCAGATTCTCTATAAAATGCACCTAATGGTTTCCTTTTAGCTTGAAATTTTTTTTTCTCGAAAATCCACAGTACCCTCCCTTGGAAAAATGACTCCGAAAAATCATGGCATTCGAAACAGATTTTTTCGATTTTTTTCTGACGGGTACGAGTTACGCGGTTGCGGTTGACTTTTTCTTATTCGAAATCAGATTCTCTATAAAATGCACCTAATGGTTTCCTTTTAGCTTGAAATTTTTTTTTCTCGAAAATCCACAGTACCCTCCCTTGGAAAAATGACTCCGAAAAATTCATGGCATTCGAAACAGATTTTTTCGATTTTTTTCTGACGGGTACGAGTTACGCGGTTGCGGTTGACTTTTTCTTATTCGAAATCAGATTCTCTATAAAATGCACCTAATGGTTTCCTTTTAGCTTGAAATTTTTTTTTCTCGAAAATCCACAGTACCCTCCCTTGGAAAAATGACTCCGAAAAATCATGGCATTCGAAACAGATTTTTTCGATTTTTTTCTCACGGGTACGAGTTACGCGGTTGCGGTTGACTTTTTCTTATTGGAAATCAGATTCTCTATAAAATGCACCTAATGGTTTCCTTTTAGCTTGAAATTTTTTTTTCTCGAAAATCCACAGTACCCTCCCTTGGAAAAATGACTCCGAAAAATCATGGCATTCGAAACAGATTTTTTCGATTTTTTTCTCACGGGTACGAGTTACGCGGTTGCGGTTGACTTTTTCTTATTCGAAATCAGATTCTCTATAAAATGCACCTAATGGTTTCCTTTTAGCTTGAAATTTTTTTTCTCGAAAATCCACAGTACCCTCCCTTGGAAAAATGACTCCGAAAAATCATGGCATTCGAAACGGTTTTTTTCGATTTTTTTCTCACGGGTACGAGTTACGCGGTTGCGGTTGACTTTTTCTTATTCGAAATCAGATTCTCTATAAAATGCACCTAATGGTTTCCTTTTAGCTTGAAATTTTTTTTTCTCGAAAATCCACAGTACCCTCCCTTGGAAAAATGACTCCGAAAAATCATGGCATTCGAAACAGATTTTTTTCGATTTTTTTCTGACCGGTACGAGTTACGCGGTTGCGGTTGACTTTTTCTTATTCGAAATCAGATTCTCTATAAAATGCACCTAATGGTTTCCTTTTAGCTTGAAATTTTTTTTTCTCGAAAATCCACAGTACCCTCCCTTGGAGAAATGACTCCGAAAAATCATGGCATTCGAAACAGATTTTTTTCGATTTTTTTCTGACAGGTACGAGTTACGCGGTTGCGGTTGACTTTTTCTTATTCGAAATCAGATTCTCTATAAAATGCACCTAATGGTTTCCTTTTAGCTTGAAATTTTTTTTTCTCGAAAATCCACAGTACCCTCCCTTGGAAAAATGACTCCGAAAAATCATGGCATTCGAAACAGATTTTTTCGATTTTTTTCTCACGGGTACGAGTTACGCGGTTGCGGTTGACTTTTTCTTATTCGAAATCAGATTCTCTATAAAATGCACCTAATGGTTTCCTTTTAGCTTGAAATTTTTTTTTCTCGAAAATCCACAGTACCCTCCCTTGGAAAAATGACTCCGAAAAATCATGGCATTCGAAACAGATTTTTTCGATTTTTTTCTCACGGGTACGAGTTACGCGGTTGCGGTTGACTTTTTCTTATTCGAAATCAGATTCTCTATAAAATGCACCTAATGGTTTCCTTTTCGCTTGAAATTTTTTTTTCTCGAAAATCCACAGTACCCTCCCTTGGAAAAATGACTCCGAAAAATCATGGCATTCGAAACAGATTTTTTCGATTTTTTTCTCACGGGTACGAGTTACGCGGTTGCGGTTGACTTTTTCTTATTCGAAATCAGATTCTCTATAAAATGCACCTAATGGTTTCCTTTTTGCTTGAAATTTTTTTTTCTCGAAAATCCACAGTACCCTCCCTTGGAAAAATGACTTCAAAAAATCATGGCATTCGAAACAGATTTTTTCGATTTTTTTCTGACGGGTACGAGTTACGCGGTTGCGGTTGACTTTTTCTTATTCGAAATCAGATTCTCTATAAAATGCACCTAATGGTTTCCTTTTAGCTTGAAATTTTTTTTTCCCGAAAATCCACAGTACCCTCCCTTGGAAAAATGACTCCGAAAAATCATGGCATTCGAAACAGATTTTTTCGATTTTTTTCTCACGGGTACGAGTTACGCGGTTGCGGTTGACTTTTTCTTATTCGAAATCAGATTCTCTATAAAATGCACCTAATGGTTTCCTTTTAGCTTGAAATTTTTTTTTCTCGAAAATCCACAGTACCCTCCCTTGGAAAAATGACTCCGAAAAATCATGGCATTCGAAACAGATTTTTTCGATTTTTTTCTCACGGGTACGAGTTACGCGGTTGCGGTTGACTTTTTCTTATTCGAAATCAGATTCTCTATAAAATGCACCTAATGGTTTCCTTTTAGCTTGAAATTTTTTTTTCTCGAAAATCCACAGTACCCTCCCTTGGAAAAATGACTCCGAAAAATCATGGCATTCGAAACAGATTTTTTCGATTTTTTTCTCACGGGTACGAGTTACGCGGTTGCGGTTGACTTTTTCTTATTCGAAATCAGATTCTCTATAAAATGCACCTAATGGTTTCCTTTTAGCTTGAAATTTTTTTTTCTCGAAAATCCACAGTACCCTCCCTTGGAAAAATGACTCCGAAAAATCATGGCATTCGAAACAGATTTTTTTCGATTTTTTTCTGACGGGTACGAGTTACGCGGTTGCGGTTGACTTTTTCTTATTCGAAATCAGATTCTCTATAAAATGCACCTAATGGTTTCCTTTTAGCTTGAAATTTTTTTTTCTCGAAAATCCACAGTACCCTCCCTTGGAAAAATGACTCCGAAAAATCATGGCATTCGAAACAGATTTTTTCGATTTTTTTCTGACGGGTACGAGTTACGCGGTTGCGGTTGACTTTTTCTTATTCGAAATCAGATTCTCTATAAAATGCACCTAATGGTTTCCTTTTTGCTTGAAATTTTTTTTTCTCGAAAATCCACAGTACCCTCCCTTGGAAAAATGACTTCAAAAAATCATGGCATTCGAAACAGATTTTTTCGATTTTTTTCTGACGGGTACGAGTTACGCGGTTGCGGTTGACTTTTTCTTATTCGAAATCAGATTCTCTATAAAATGCACCTAATGGTTTCCTTTTAGCTTGAAATTTTTTTTTCTCGAAAATCCACAGTACCCTCCCTTGGAAAAATGACTCCGAAAAATCATGGCATTCGAAACAGATTTTTTCGATTTTTTTCTGACGGGTACGAGTTACGCGGTTGCGGTTGACTTTTTCTTATTCGAAATCAGATTCTCTATAAAATGCACCTAATGGTTTCCTTTTAGCTTGAAATTTTTTTTTCTCGAAAATCCACAGTACCCTCCCTTGGAAAAATGACTCCGAAAAATCATGGCATTCGAAACAGATTTTTTTCGATTTTTTTCTGACAGGTACGAGTTACGCGGTTGCGGTTGACTTTTTCTTATTCGAAATCAGATTCTCTATAAAATGCACCTAATGGTTTCCTTTTAGCTTGAAATTTTTTTTTCTCGAAAATCCACAGTACCCTCCCTTGGAAAAATGACTCCAAAAAATCATGGCATTCGAAACAGATTTTTTCGATTTTTTTCTGACGGGTACGAGTTACGCGGTTGCGGTTGACTTTTTCTTATTCGAAATCAGATTCTCTATAAAATGCACCTAATGGTTTCCTTTTCGCTTGAAATTTTTTTTTCTCGGAAATCCACAGTACCCTCCCTTGGAAAAATGACTCCGAAAAATCATGGCATTCGAAACAGATTTTTTCGATTTTTTCCTCACGGGTACGAGTTACGCGGTTCCGGTTGACTTTTTCTTATTCGAAATCAGATTCTCTATAAAATGCACCTAATGGTTTCCTTTTAGCTTGAAATTTTTTTTTCTCGAAAATCCACAGTACCCTCCGTTGGAAAAATGACTCCGAAAAATCATGGCATTCGAAACAGATTTTTTCGATTTTTTTCTCACGGGTAGGAGTTACGCGGTTGCGGTTGACTTTTTCTTATTCGAAATCAGATTCTCTATAAAATGCACCTAATGGTTTCCTTTTAGCTTGAAATTTTTTTTTCTCGAAAATCCACAGTACCCTCCCTTGGAAAAATGACTCCGAAAAATCATGGCATTCGAAACAGATTTTTTCGATTTTTTTCTGACGGGTACGAGTTACGCGGTTGCGGTTGACTTTTTCTTATTCGAAATCAGATTCTCTATAAAATGCACCTAATGGTTTCCTTTTAGCTTGAAATTTTTTTTTCTCGAAAATCCACAGTACCCTCCCTTGGAAAAATGACTCCGAAAAATTCATGGCATTCGAAACAGATTTTTTCGATTTTTTTCTGACGGGTACGAGTTACGCGGTTGCGGTTGACTTTTTCTTATTCGAAATCAGATTCTCTATAAAATGCACCTAATGGTTTCCTTTTAGCTTGAAATTTTTTTTTCTCGAAAATCCACAGTACCCTCCCTTGGAAAAATGACTCCGAAAAATCATGGCATTCGAAACAGATTTTTTCGATTTTTTTCTGACGGGTACGAGTTACGCGGTTGCGGTTGACTTTTTCTTATTCGAAATCAGATTCTCTATAAAATGCACCTAATGGTTTCCTTTTAGCTTGAAATTTTTTTTTCTCGAAAATCCACAGTACCCTCCCTTGGAAAAATGACTCCGAAAAATCATGGCATTCGAAACAGATTTTTTCGATTTTTTTCTCACGGGTACGAGTTACGCGGTTGCGGTTGACTTTTTCTTATTCGAAATCAGATTCTCTATAAAATGCACCTAATGGTTTCCTTTTAGCTTGAAATTTTTTTTTCTCGAAAATCCACAGTACCCTCCCTTGGAAAAATGACTCCGAAAAATCATGGCATTCGAAACAGATTTTTTCGATTTTTTTCTCACGGGTACGAGTTACGCGGTTGCGGTTGACTTTTTCTTATTCGAAATCAGATTCTCTATAAAATGCACCTAATGGTTTCCTTTTAGCTTGAAATTTTTTTTTCTCGAAAATCCACAGTACCCTCCCTTGGAAAAATGACTCCGAAAAATCATGGCATTCGAAACAGATTTTTTCGATTTTTTTCTCACGGGTACGAGTTACGCGGTTGCGGTTAACTTTTTCTTATTCGAAATCAGATTCTCTATAAAATGCACCTAATGGTTTCCTTTTTGCTTGAAATTTTTTTTTCTCGAAAATCCACAGTACCCTCCCTTGGAAAAATGACTTCAAAAAATCATGGCATTCGAAACAGATTTTTTCGATTTTTTTCTGACGGGTACGAGTTACGCGGTTGCGGTTGACTTTTTCTTATTCGAAATCAGATTCTCTATAAAATGCACCTAATGGTTTCCTTTTAGCTTGAAATTTTTTTTTCTCGAAAATCCACAGTACCCTCCCTTGGAAAAATGACTCCGAAAAATCATGGCATTCGAAACAGATTTTTTCGATTTTTTTCTGACGGGTACGAGTTACGCGGTTGCGGTTGACTTTTTCTTATTCGAAATCAGATTCTCTATAAAATGCACCTAATGGTTTCCTTTTAGCTTGAAATTTTTTTTTCTCGAAAATCCACAGTACCCTCCCTTGGAAAAATGACTCCGAAAAATTCATGGCATTCGAAACAGATTTTTTCGATTTTTTTCTGACGGGTACGAGTTACGCGGTTGCGGTTGACTTTTTCTTATTCGAAATCAGATTCTCTATAAAATGCACCTAATGGTTTCCTTTTAGCTTGAAATTTTTTTTTCTCGAAAATCCACAGTACCCTCCCTTGGAAAAATGACTCCGAAAAATCATGGCATTCGAAACAGATTTTTTCGATTTTTTTCTCACGGGTACGAGTTACGCGGTTGCGGTTGACTTTTTCTTATTGGAAATCAGATTCTCTATAAAATGCACCTAATGGTTTCCTTTTAGCTTGAAATTTTTTTTTCTCGAAAATCCACAGTACCCTCCCTTGGAAAAATGACTCCGAAAAATCATGGCATTCGAAACAGATTTTTTCGATTTTTTTCTCACGGGTACGAGTTACGCGGTTGCGGTTGACTTTTTCTTATTCGAAATCAGATTCTCTATAAAATGCACCTAATGGTTTCCTTTTAGCTTGAAATTTTTTTTCTCGAAAATCCACAGTACCCTCCCTTGGAAAAATGACTCCGAAAAATCATGGCATTCGAAACGGTTTTTTTCGATTTTTTTCTCACGGGTACGAGTTACGCGGTTGCGGTTGACTTTTTCTTATTCGAAATCAGATTCTCTATAAAATGCACCTAATGGTTTCCTTTTAGCTTGAAATTTTTTTTTCTCGAAAATCCACAGTACCCTCCCTTGGAAAAATGACTCCGAAAAATCATGGCATTCGAAACAGATTTTTTTCGATTTTTTTCTGACCGGTACGAGTTACGCGGTTGCGGTTGACTTTTTCTTATTCGAAATCAGATTCTCTATAAAATGCACCTAATGGTTTCCTTTTAGCTTGAAATTTTTTTTTCTCGAAAATCCACAGTACCCTCCCTTGGAGAAATGACTCCGAAAAATCATGGCATTCGAAACAGATTTTTTTCGATTTTTTTCTGACAGGTACGAGTTACGCGGTTGCGGTTGACTTTTTCTTATTCGAAATCAGATTCTCTATAAAATGCACCTAATGGTTTCCTTTTAGCTTGAAATTTTTTTTTCTCGAAAATCCACAGTACCCTCCCTTGGAAAAATGACTCCAAAAAATCATGGCATTCGAAACAGATTTTTTCGATTTTTTTCTGACGGGTACGAGTTACGCGGTTGCGGTTGACTTTTTCTTATTCGAAATCAGATTCTCTATAAAATGCACCTAATGGTTTCCTTTTAGCTTGAATTTTTTTTTTCTCGGAAATCCACAGTACCCTCCCTCCCTTGGAAAAATGACTCCGAAAAATCATGGCATTCGAAACAGATTTTTTCGATTTTTTCCTCACGGGTACGAGTTACGCGGTTCCGGTTGACTTTTTCTTATTCGAAATCAGATTCTCTATAAAATGCACCTAATGGTTTCCTTTTAGCTTGAAATTTTTTTTTCTCGAAAATCCACAGTACCCTCCGTTGGAAAAATGACTCCGAAAAATCATGGCATTCGAAACAGATTTTTTCGATTTTTTTCTCACGGGTAGGAGTTACGCGGTTGCGGTTGACTTTTTCTTATTCGAAATCAGATTCTCTATAAAATGCACCTAATGGTTTCCTTTTAGCTTGAAATTTTTTTTCTCGAAAATCCACAGTACCCTCCCTTGGAAAAATGACTCCGAAAAATCATGGCATTCGAAACAGATTTTTTCGATTTTTTTCTGACGGGTACGAGTTACGCGGTTGCGGTTGACTTTTTCTTATTCGAAATCAGATTCTCTATAAAATGCACCTAATGGTTTCCTTTTAGCTTGAAATTTTTTTTTCTCGAAAATCCACAGTACCCTCCCTTGGAAAAATGACTCCGAAAAATCATGGCATTCGAAACAGATTTTTTCGATTTTTTTCTCACGGGTACGAGTTACGCGGTTGCGGTTGACTTTTTCTTATTCGAAATCAGATTCTCTATAAAATGCACCTAATGGTTTCCTTTTAGCTTGAAATTTTTTTTTCTCGAAAATCCACAGTACCCTCCCTTGGAAAAATGACTCCGAAAAATCATGGCATTCGAAACAGATTTTTTCGATTTTTTTCTCACGGGTACGAGTTACGCGGTTGCGGTTGACTTTTTCTTATTCGAAATCAGATTCTCTATAAAATGCACCTAATGGTTTCCTTTTAGCTTGAAATTTTTTTTTCTCGAAAATCCACAGTACCCTCCCTTGGAAAAATGACTCCGAAAAATCATGGCATTCGAAACAGCTTTTTTCGATTTTTTTCTCACGGGTACGAATTACACGGTTGCGGTTGACTTTTTCTTATTCGAAATCAGATTCTCTATAAAATGCACCTAATGGTTTCCTTTTAGCTTGAAATTTTTTTTTCTCGAAAATCCACAGTACCCTCCCTTGGAAAAATGACTCCGAAAAATCATGGCATTCGAAACAGATTTTTTCGATTTTTTTCTCACGGGTACGAGTTACGCGGTTGCGGTTGACTTTTTCTTATTCGAAATCAGATTCTCTATAAAATGCACCTAATGGTTTCCTTTTAACTTGAAATTTTTTTTTCTCGAAAATCCACAGTACCCTCCCTTGGAAAAATGACTCCGAAAAATCATGGCATTCGAAACAGATTTTTTTCGATTTTTTTCTGACGGGTACGAGTTACGCGGTTGCGGTTGACTTTTTCTTATTCGAAATCAGATTCTCTATAAAATGCACCTAATGGTTTCCTTTTAGCTTGAAATTTTTTTTTCTCGAAAATCCACAGTACCCTCCCTTGGAAAAATGACTCCGAAAAATCATGGCATTCGAAACAGATTTTTTCGATTTTTTTCTGACGGGTACGAGTTACGCGGTTGCGGTTGACTTTTTCTTATTCGAAATCAGATTCTCTATAAAATGCACCTAATGGTTTCCTTTTAGCTTGAAATTTTTTTTTCTCGAAAATCCACAGTACCCTCCGTTGGAAAAATGACTCCGAAAAATCATGGCATTCGAAACAGATTTTTTCGATTTTTTTCTCACGGGTACGAGTTACGCGGTTGCGGTTGACTTTTTCTTATTCGAAATCAGATTCTCTATAAAATGCACCTAATGGTTTCCTTTTAGCTTGAAATTTTTTTTTCTCGAAAATCCACAGTACCCTCCCTTGGAAAAATGACTCCAAAAAATCATGGCATTCGAAACAGATTTTTTCGATTTTTTTCTGACGGGTACGAGTTACGCGGTTGCGGTTGACTTTTTCTTATTCGAAATCAGATTCTCTATAAAATGCACCTAATGGTTTCCTTTTAGCTTGAAATTTTTTTTTCTCGAAAATCCACAGTACCCTCCCTCCCTTGGAAAAATGACTCCGAAAAATCATGGCATTCGAAACAGATTTTTTCGATTTTTTTCTCACGGGTACGAGTTACGCGGTTGCGGTTGACTTTTTCTTATTCGAAATCAGATTCTCTATAAAATGCACCTAATGGTTTCCTTTTAGCTTGAAATTTTTTTTTCTCGAAAATCCACAGTACCCTCCCTTGGAAAAATGACTCCGAAAAATCATGGCATTCGAAACAGATTTTTTCGATTTTTTTCTCACGGGTACGAGTTACGCGGTTGCGGTTGACTTTTTCTTATTCGAAATCAGATTCTCTATAAAATGCACCTAATGGTTTCCTTTTAGCTTGAAATTTTTTTTTCTCGAAAATCCACAGTACCCTCCCTTGGAAAAATGACTCCGAAAAATCATGGCATTCGAAACAGATTTTTTCGATTTTTTTCTCACGGGTACGAGTTACGCGGTTGCGGTTGACTTTTTCTTATTCGAAATCAGATTCTCTATAAAATGCACCTAATGGTTTCCTTTTAGCTTGAAATTTTTTTTTCTCGAAAATCCACAGTACCCTCCCTTGGAAAAATGACTCCGAAAAATCATGGCATTCGAAACAGATTTTTTCGATTTTTTTCTCACGGGTACGAGTTACGCGGTTGCGGTTGACTTTTTCTTATTCGAAATCAGATTCTCTATAAAATGCACCTAATGGTTTCCTTTTAGCTTGAAATTTTTTTTTCTCGAAAATCCACAGTACCCTCCCTTGGAAAAATGACTCCGAAAAATCATGGCATTCGAAACAGATTTTTTCGATTTTTTTCTCACGGGTACGAGTTACGCGGTTGCGGTTGACTTTTTCTTATTCGAAATCAGATTCTCTATAAAATGCACCTAATGGTTTCCTTTTCGCTTGAAATTTTTTTTTCTCGAAAATCCACAGTACCCTCCCTTGGAGAAATGACTCCGAAAAATCATGGCATTCGAAACAGATTTTTTCGATTTTTTTCTCACGGGTACGAGTTACGCGGTTGCGGTTGACTTTTTCTTATTCGAAATCAGATTCTCTATAAAATGCACCTAATGGTTTCCTTTTTGCTTGAAATTTTTTTTTCTCGAAAATCCACAGTACCCTCCCTTGGAAAAATGACTTCAAAAAATCATGGCATTCGAAACAGATTTTTTCGATTTTTTTCTGACGGGTACGAGTTACGCGGTTGCGGTTGACTTTTTCTTATTCGAAATCAGATTCTCTATAAAATGCACCTAATGGTTTCCTTTTAGCTTGAAATTTTTTTTTCTCGAAAATCCACAGTACCCTCCCTTGGAAAAATGACTCCGAAAAATCATGGCATTCGAAACAGATTTTTTCGATTTTTTTCTCACGGGTACGAGTTACGCGGTTGCGGTTGACTTTTTCTTATTCGAAATCAGATTCTCTATAAAATGCACCTAATGGTTTCCTTTTAGCTTGAAATTTTTTTTTCTCGAAAATCCACAGTACACTCCCTTGGAAAAATGACTCCGAAAAATCATGGCATTCGAAACAGATTTTTTCGATTTTTTTCTCACGGGTACGAGTTACGCGGTTGCGGTTGACTTTTTCTTATTCGAAATCAGATTCTCTATAAAATGCACCTAATGGTTTCCTTTTAGCTTGAAATTTTTTTTTCTCGAAAATCCACAGTACCCTCCCTTGGAAAAATGACTCCGAAAAATCATGGCATTCGAAACAGATTTTTTCGATTTTTTTCTCACGGGTACGAGTTACGCGGTTGCGGTTAACTTTTTCTTATTCGAAATCAGATTCTCTATAAAATGCACCTAATGGTTTCCTTTTTGCTTGAAATTTTTTTTTCTCGAAAATCCACAGTACCCTCCCTTGGAAAAATGACTTCAAAAAATCATGGCATTCGAAACAGATTTTTTCGATTTTTTTCTGACGGGTACGAGTTACGCGGTTGCGGTTGACTTTTTCTTATTCGAAATCAGATTCTCTATAAAATGCACCTAATGGTTTCCTTTTAGCTTGAAATTTTTTTTTCTCGAAAATCCACAGTACCCTCCCTTGGAAAAATGACTCCGAAAAATCATGGCATTCGAAACAGATTTTTTCGATTTTTTTCTGACGGGTACGAGTTACGCGGTTGCGGTTGACTTTTTCTTATTCGAAATCAGATTCTCTATAAAATGCACCTAATGGTTTCCTTTTAGCTTGAAATTTTTTTTTCTCGAAAATCCACAGTACCCTCCCTTGGAAAAATGACTCCGAAAAATCATGGCATTCGAAACAGATTTTTTCGATTTTTTTCTCACGGGTACGAGTTACGCGGTTGCGGTTGACTTTTTCTTATTGGAAATCAGATTCTCTATAAAATGCACCTAATGGTTTCCTTTTAGCTTGAAATTTTTTTTTCTCGAAAATCCACAGTACCCTCCCTTGGAAAAATGACTCCGAAAAATCATGGCATTCGAAACAGATTTTTTCGATTTTTTTCTCACGGGTACGAGTTACGCGGTTGCGGTTGACTTTTTCTTATTCGAAATCAGATTCTCTATAAAATGCACCTAATGGTTTCCTTTTAGCTTGAAATTTTTTTTCTCGAAAATCCACAGTACCCTCCCTTGGAAAAATGACTCCGAAAAATCATGGCATTCGAAACGGTTTTTTTCGATTTTTTTCTCACGGGTACGAGTTACGCGGTTGCGGTTGACTTTTTCTTATTCGAAATCAGATTCTCTATAAAATGCACCTAATGGTTTCCTTTTAGCTTGAAATTTTTTTTTCTCGAAAATCCACAGTACCCTCCCTTGGAAAAATGACTCCGAAAAATCATGGCATTCGAAACAGATTTTTTTCGATTTTTTTCTGACCGGTACGAGTTACGCGGTTGCGGTTGACTTTTTCTTATTCGAAATCAGATTCTCTATAAAATGCACCTAATGGTTTCCTTTTAGCTTGAAATTTTTTTTTCTCGAAAATCCACAGTACCCTCCCTTGGAGAAATGACTCCGAAAAATCATGGCATTCGAAACAGATTTTTTTCGATTTTTTTCTGACAGGTACGAGTTACGCGGTTGCGGTTGACTTTTTCTTATTCGAAATCAGATTCTCTATAAAATGCACCTAATGGTTTCCTTTTAGCTTGAAATTTTTTTTTCTCGAAAATCCACAGTACCCTCCCTTGGAAAAATGACTCCAAAAAATCATGGCATTCGAAACAGATTTTTTCGATTTTTTTCTGACGGGTACGAGTTACGCGGTTGCGGTTGACTTTTTCTTATTCGAAATCAGATTCTCTATAAAATGCACCTAATGGTTTCCTTTTAGCTTGAATTTTTTTTTTCTCGGAAATCCACAGTACCCTCCCTCCCTTGGAAAAATGACTCCGAAAAATCATGGCATTCGAAACAGATTTTTTCGATTTTTTCCTCACGGGTACGAGTTACGCGGTTCCGGTTGACTTTTTCTTATTCGAAATCAGATTCTCTATAAAATGCACCTAATGGTTTCCTTTTAGCTTGAAATTTTTTTTTCTCGAAAATCCACAGTACCCTCCGTTGGAAAAATGACTCCGAAAAATCATGGCATTCGAAACAGATTTTTTCGATTTTTTTCTCACGGGTAGGAGTTACGCGGTTGCGGTTGACTTTTTCTTATTCGAAATCAGATTCTCTATAAAATGCACCTAATGGTTTCCTTTTAGCTTGAAATTTTTTTTTCTCGAAAATCCACAGTACCCTCCCTTGGAAAAATGACTCCGAAAAATCATGGCATTCGAAACAGATTTTTTCGATTTTTTTCTGACGGGTACGAGTTACGCGGTTGCGGTTGACTTTTTCTTATTCGAAATCAGATTCTCTATAAAATGCACCTAATGGTTTCCTTTTAGCTTGAAATTTTTTTTTCTCGAAAATCCACAGTACCCTCCCTTGGAAAAATGACTCCGAAAAATCATGGCATTCGAAACAGATTTTTTCGATTTTTTTCTCACGGGTACGAGTTACGCGGTTGCGGTTGACTTTTTCTTATTCGAAATCAGATTCTCTATAAAATGCACCTAATGGTTTCCTTTTAGCTTGAAATTTTTTTTTCTCGAAAATCCACAGTACCCTCCCTTGGAAAAATGACTCCGAAAAATCATGGCATTCGAAACAGATTTTTTCGATTTTTTTCTGACGGGTACGAGTTACGCGGTTGCGGTTGACTTTTTCTTATTCGAAATCAGATTCTCTATAAAATGCACCTAATGGTTTCCTTTTAGCTTGAAATTTTTTTTTCTCGAAAATCCACAGTACCCTCCCTTGGAAAAATGACTCCGAAAAATCATGGCATTCGAAACAGATTTTTTCGATTTTTTTCTGACGGGTACGAGTTACGCGGTTGCGGTTGACTTTTTCTTATTCGAAATCAGATTCTCTATAAAATGCACCTAATGGTTTCCTTTTAGCTTGAAATTTTTTTTTCTCGAAAATCCACAGTACCCTCGCTTGGAAAAATGACTCCGAAAAATCATGGCATTCGAAACAGATTTTTTCGATTTTTTTCTGACGGGTACGAGTTACGCGGTTGCGGTTGACTTTTTCTTATTCGAAATCAGATTCTCTATAAAATGCACCTAATGGTTTCCTTTTAGCTTGAAATTTTTTTTTCTCGAAAATCCACAGTACCCTCCCTTGGAAAAATGACTCCGAAAAATCATGGCATTCGAAACAGATTTTTTCGATTTTTTTCTCACGGGTACGAGTTACGCGGTTGCGGTTGACTTTTTCTTATTCGAAATCAGATTCTCTATAAAATGCACCTAATGGTTTCCTTTTAGCTTGAAATTTTTTTTTCTCGAAAATCCACAGCACCCTCCCTTCGAAAAATGACTCCGAAAAATCATGGCATTCGAAACAGATTTTTTTCGATTTTTTTCTGACCGGTACGAGTTACGCGGTTGCGGTTGACTTTTTCTTATTCGAAATCAGATTCTCTATAAAATGCACCTAATGGTTTCCTTTTAGCTTGAAATTTTTTTTTCTCGAAAATCCACAGTACCCTCCCTTGGAAAAATGACTCCAAAAAATCATGGCATTCGAAACAGATTTTTTCGATTTTTTTCTGACGGGTACGAGTTACGCGGTTGCGGTTGACTTTTTCTTATTCGAAATCAGATTCTCTATAAAATGCACCTAATGGTTTCCTTTTAGCTTGAAATTTTTTTTTCTCGAAAATCCACAGTACCCTCCCTTGGAAAAATGACTCCGAAAAATCATGGCATTCGAAACAGATTTTTTTCGATTTTTTTCTGACAGGTACGAGTTACGCGGTTGCGGTTGACTTTTTCTTATTCGAAATCAGATTCTCTATAAAATGCACCTAATGGTTTCCTTTTAGCTTGAAATTTTTTTTTCTCGAAAATTCACAGTACCCTCCCTTGGAAAAATGACTCCAAAAAATCATGGCATTCGAAACAGATTTTCTCGATTTTTTTCTGACGGGTACGAGTTACGCGGTTGCGGTTGACTTTTTCTTATTCGAAATCAGATTCTCTATAAAATGCACCTAATGGTTTCCTTTTAGCTTGAAATTTTTTTTTCTCGAAAATCCACAGTACCCTCCCTCCCTTGGAAAAATGACTCCGAAAAATCATGGCATTCGAAACAGATTTTTTCGATTTTTTTCTCACGGGTACGAGTTACGCGGTTGCGGTTGACTTTTTCTTATTCGAAATCAGATTCTCTATAAAATGCACCTAATGGTTTCCTTTTAGCTTGAAATTTTTTTTTCTCGAAAATCCACAGTACCCTCCCTTGGAAAAATGACTCCGAAAAATCATGGCATTCGAAACAGATTTTTTCGATTTTTTTCTCACGGGTACGAGTTACGCGGTTGCGGTTGACTTTTTCTTATTCGAAATCAGATTCTCTATAAAATGCACCTAATGGTTTCCTTTTAGCTTGAAATTTTTTTTTCTCGAAAATCCACAGTACCCTCCCTTGGAAAAATGACTCCGAAAAATCATGGCATTCGAAACAGATTTTTTCGATTTTTTTCTCACGGGTACGAGTTACGCGGTTGCGGTTGACTTTTTCTTATTCGAAATCAGATTCTCTATAAAATGCACCTAATGGTTTCCTTTTAGCTTGAAATTTTTTTTTCTCGAAAATCCACAGTACCCTCCCTTGGAAAAATGACTCCGAAAAATCATGGCATTCGAAACAGATTTTTTCGATTTTTTTCTCACGGGTACGAGTTACGCGGTTGCGGTTGACTTTTTCTTATTCGAAATCAGATTCTCTATAAAATGCACCTAATGGTTTCCTTTTAGCTTGAAATTTTTTTTTCTCGAAAATCCACAGTACCCTCCCTTGGAAAAATGACTCCGAAAAATCATGGCATTCGAAACAGATTTTTTCGATTTTTTTCTCACGGGTACGAGTTACGCGGTTGCGGTTGACTTTTTCTTATTCGAAATCAGATTCTCTATAAAATGCACCTAATGGTTTCCTTTTAGCTTGAAATTTTTTTTTCTCGAAAATCCACAGTACCCTCCCTTGGAAAAATGACTCCGAAAAATCATGGCATTCGAAACAGATTTTTTCGATTTTTTTCTCACGGGTACGAGTTACGCGGTTGCGGTTGACTTTTTCTTATTCGAAATCAGATTCTCTATAAAATGCACCTAATGGTTTCCTTTTAGCTTGAAATTTTTTTTTCTCGAAAATCCACAGTACCCTCCCTTGGAAAAATGACTCCGAAAAATCATGGCATTCGAAACAGATTTTTTCGATTTTTTTCTCACGGGTACGAGTTACGCGGTTGCGGTTGACTTTTTCTTATTCGAAATCAGATTCTCTATAAAATGCACCTAATGGTTTCCTTTTAGCTTGAAATTTTTTTTTCTCGAAAATCCACAGTACCCTCCCTTGGAAAAATGACTCCGAAAAATCATGGCATTCGAAACAGATTTTTTTCGATTTTTTTCTGACGGGTACGAGTTACGCGGTTGCGGTTGACTTTTTCTTATTCGAAATCAGATCCTCTATAAAATGCACCTAATGGTTTCCTTTTAGCTTGAAATTTTTTTTTCTCGAAAATCCACAGTACCCTCCCTTGGAAAAATGACTCCGAAAAATCATGGCATTCGAAACAGATTTTTTCGATTTTTTTCTCACGGGTACGAGTTACGCGGTTGCGGTTGACTTTTTCTTATTCGAAATCAGATTCTCTATAAAATGCACCTAATGGTTTCCTTTTAGCTTGAAATTTTTTTTTCTCGAAAATCCACAGTACCCTCCCTTGGAAAAATGACTCCGAAAAATTCATGGCATTCGAAACAGATTTTTTCGATTTTTTTCTGACGGGTACGAGTTACGCGGTTGCGGTTGACTTTTTCTTATTCGAAATCAGATTCTCTATAAAATGCACCTAATGGTTTCCTTTTAGCTTGAAATTTTTTTTTCTCGAAAATCCACAGTACCCTCCCTTGGAAAAATGACTCCGAAAAATCATGGCATTCGAAACAGATTTTTTCGATTTTTTTCTCACGGGTACGAGTTACGCGGTTGCGGTTGACTTTTTCTTATTCGAAATCAGATTCTCTATAAAATGCACCTAATGGTTTCCTTTTAGCTTGAAATTTTTTTTTCTCGAAAATCCACAGTACCCTCCCTTGGAAAAATGACTCCGAAAAATCATGGCATTCGAAACAGATTTTTTCGATTTTTTTCTCACGGGTACGAGTTACGCGGTTGCGGTTGACTTTTTCTTATTCGAAATCAGATTCTCTATAAAATGCACCTAATGGTTTCCTTTTAGCTTGAAATTTTTTTTTCTCGAAAATCCACAGTACCCTCCCTTGGAAAAATGACTCCGAAAAATCATGGCATTCGAAACAGATTTTTTCGATTTTTTTCTCACGGGTACGAGTTACGCGGTTCCGGTTGACTTTTTCTTATTCGAAATCAGATTCTCTATAAAATGCACCTAATGGTTTCCTTTTAGCTTGAAATTTTTTTTTCTCGAAAATCCACAGTACCCTCCCTTGGAAAAATGACTCCGAAAAATCATGGCATTCGAAACAGATTTTTTCGATTTTTTTCTCACGGGTACGAGTTACGCGGTTGCGGTTGACTTTTTCTTATTCGAAATCAGATTCTCTATAAAATGCACCTAATGGTTTCCTTTTAGCTTGAAATTTTTTTTTCTCGAAAATCCACAGTACCCTCCCTTGGAAAAATGACTCCGAAAAATCATGGCATTCGAAACAGATTTTTTCGATTTTTTTCTCACGGGTACGAGTTACGCGGTTGCGGTTGACTTTTTCTTATTCGAAATCAGATTCTCTATAAAATGCACCTAATGGTTTCCTTTTAGCTTGAAATTTTTTTTTCTCGAAAATCCACAGTACCCTCCCTTGGAAAAATGACTCCGAAAAATCATGGCATTCGAAACAGATTTTTTCGATTTTTTTCTCACGGGTACGAGTTACGCGGTTGCGGTTGACTTTTTCTTATTCGAAATCAGATTCTCTATAAAATGCACCTAATGGTTTCCTTTTAGCTTGAAATTTTTTTTTCTCGAAAATCCACAGTACCCTCCCTTGGAAAAATGACTCCGAAAAATCATGGCATTCGAAACAGCTTTTTTCGATTTTTTTCTCACGGGTACGAATTACGCGGTTGCGGTTGACTTTTTCTTATTCGAAATCAGATTCTCTATAAAATGCACCTAATGGTTTCCTTTTAGCTTGAAATTTTTTTTTCTCGAAAATCCACAGTACCCTCCCTTGGAAAAATGACTCCGAAAAATCATGGCATTCGAAACAGATTTTTTCGATTTTTTTTTCACGGGTACGAGTTACGCGGTTGCGGTTGACTTTTTCTTATTCGAAATCAGATTCTCTATAAAATGCACCTAATGGTTTCCTTTTAGCTTGAAATTTTTTTTTCTCGAAAATCCACAGTACCCTCCCTTGGAAAAATGACTCCGAAAAATCATGGCATTCGAAACAGATTTTTTCGATTTTTTTCTCACGGGTACGAGTTACGCGGTTGCGGTTGACTTTTTCTTATTCGAAATCAGATTCTCTATAAAATGCACCTAATGGTTTCCTTTTAGCTTGAAATTTTTTTTTCTCGAAAATCCACAGTACCCTCCCTTGGAAAAATGACTCCGAAAAATCATGGCATTCGAAACAGATTTTTTCGATTTTTTTTCTCACGGGTACGAGTTACGCGGTTGCGGTTGACTTTTTCTTATTCGAAATCAGATTCTCTATAAAATGCACCTAATGGTTTCCTTTTAGCTTGAAATTTTTTTTTCTCGAAAATCCACAGTACCCTCCCTTGGAAAAATGACTCCGAAAAATCATGGCATTCGAAACAGATTTTTTTCGATTTTTTTCTGACGGTTACGAGTTACGCGGTTGCGGTTGACTTTTTCTTATTCGAAATCAGATTCTCTATAAAATGCACCTAATGGTTTCCTTTTAGCTTGAAATTTTTTTTTCTCGAAAATCCACAGTACCCTCCCTTGGAAAAATGACTCCGAAAAATCATGGCATTCGAAACAGATTTTTTCGATTTTTTTCTGACGGGTACGAGTTACGCGGTTGCGGTTGACTTTTTCTTATTCGAAATCAGATTCTCTATAAAATGCACCTAATGGTTTCCTTTTAGCTTGAAATTTTTTTTTCTCGAAAATCCACAGTACCCTCCCTTGGAAAAATGACTCCGAAAAATTCATGGCATTCGAAACAGATTTTTTCGATTTTTTTCTGACGGGTACGAGTTACGCGGTTGCGGTTGACTTTTTCTTATTCGAAATCAGATTCTCTATAAAATGCACCTAATGGTTTCCTTTTAGCTTGAAATTTTTTTTTCTCGAAAATCCACAGTACCCTCCGTTGGAAAAATGACTCCGAAAAATCATGGCATTCGAAACAGATTTTTTCGATTTTTTTCTGACGGGTACGAGTTACGCGGTTGCGGTTGACTTTTTCTTATTCGAAATCAGATTCTCTATAAAATGCACCTAATGGTTTCCTTTTAGCTTGAAATTTTTTTTTCTCGAAAATCCACAGTACCCTCCCTTGGAAAAATGACTCCGAAAAATCATGGCATTCGAAACAGATTTTTTCGATTTTTTTCTGACGGGTACGAGTTACGCGGTTGCGGTTGACTTTTTCTTATTCGAAATCAGATTCTCTATAAAATGCACCTAATGGTTTCCTTTTAGCTTGAAATTTTTTTTTCTCGAAAATCCACAGTACCCTCCCTTGGAAAAATGACTCCGAAAAATTCATGGCATTCGAAACAGATTTTTTCGATTTTTTTCTGACGGGTACGAGTTACGCGGTTGCGGTTGACTTTTTCTTATTCGAAATCAGATTCTCTATAAAATGCACCTAATGGTTTCCTTTTAGCTTGAAATTTTTTTTTCTCGAAAATCCACAGTACCCTCCCTTGGAAAAATGACTCCGAAAAATCATGGCATTCGAAACAGATTTTTTCGATTTTTTTCTCACGGGTACGAGTTACGCGGTTGCGGTTGACTTTTTCTTATTGGAAATCAGATTCTGTATAAAATGCACCTAATGGTTTCCTTTTAGCTTGAAATTTTTTTTTCTCGAAAATCCACAGTACCCTCCCTTGGAAAAATGACTCCGAAAAATCATGGCATTCGAAACAGATTTTTTCGATTTTTTTCTCACGGGTACGAGTTACGCGGTTGCGGTTGACTTTTTCTTATTCGAAATCAGATTCTCTATAAAATGCACCTAATGGTTTCCTTTTAGCTTGAAATTTTTTTTCTCGAAAATCCACAGTACCCTCCCTTGGAAAAATGACTCCGAAAAATCATGGCATTCGAAACGGTTTTTTTCGATTTTTTTCTCACGGGTACGAGTTACGCGGTTGCGGTTGACTTTTTCTTATTCGAAATCAGATTCTCTATAAAATGCACCTAATGGTTTCCTTTTAGCTTGAAATTTTTTTTTCTCGAAAATCCACAGTACCCTCCCTTGGAAAAATGACTCCGAAAAATCATGGCATTCGAAACAGATTTTTTTCGATTTTTTTCTGACCGGTACGAGTTACGCGGTTGCGGTTGACTTTTTCTTATTCGAAATCAGATTCTCTATAAAATGCACCTAATGGTTTCCTTTTAGCTTGAAATTTTTTTTTCTCGAAAATCCACAGTACCCTCCCTTGGAGAAATGACTCCGAAAAATCATGGCATTCGAAACAGATTTTTTTCGATTTTTTTCTGACAGGTACGAGTTACGCGGTTGCGGTTGACTTTTTCTTATTCGAAATCAGATTCTCTATAAAATGCACCTAATGGTTTCCTTTTAGCTTGAAATTTTTTTTTCTCGAAAATCCACAGTACCCTCCCTTGGAAAAATGACTCCAAAAAATCATGGCATTCGAAACAGATTTTTTCGATTTTTTTCTGACGGGTACGAGTTACGCGGTTGCGGTTGACTTTTTCTTATTCGAAATCAGATTCTCTATAAAATGCACCTAATGGTTTCCTTTTAGCTTGAATTTTTTTTTTCTCGGAAATCCACAGTACCCTCCCTCCCTTGGAAAAATGACTCCGAAAAATCATGGCATTCGAAACAGATTTTTTCGATTTTTTCCTCACGGGTACGAGTTACGCGGTTCCGGTTGACTTTTTCTTATTCGAAATCAGATTCTCTATAAAATGCACCTAATGGTTTCCTTTTAGCTTGAAATTTTTTTTTCTCGAAAATCCACAGTACCCTCCGTTGGAAAAATGACTCCGAAAAATCATGGCATTCGAAACAGATTTTTTCGATTTTTTTCTCACGGGTAGGAGTTACGCGGTTGCGGTTGACTTTTTCTTATTCGAAATCAGATTCTCTATAAAATGCACCTAATGGTTTCCTTTTAGCTTGAAATTTTTTTTTCTCGAAAATCCACAGTACCCTCCCTTGGAAAAATGACTCCGAAAAATCATGGCATTCGAAACAGATTTTTTCGATTTTTTTCTGACGGGTACGAGTTACGCGGTTGCGGTTGACTTTTTCTTATTCGAAATCAGATTCTCTATAAAATGCACCTAATGGTTTCCTTTTAGCTTGAAATTTTTTTTTCTCGAAAATCCACAGTACCCTCCCTTGGAAAAATGACTCCGAAAAATCATGGCATTCGAAACAGATTTTTTCGATTTTTTTCTCACGGGTACGAGTTACGCGGTTGCGGTTGACTTTTTCTTATTCGAAATCAGATTCTCTATAAAATGCACCTAATGGTTTCCTTTTAGCTTGAAATTTTTTTTTCTCGAAAATCCACAGTACCCTCCCTTGGAAAAATGACTCCGAAAAATCATGGCATTCGAAACAGATTTTTTCGATTTTTTTCTGACGGGTACGAGTTACGCGGTTGCGGTTGACTTTTTCTTATTCGAAATCAGATTCTCTATAAAATGCACCTAATGGTTTCCTTTTAGCTTGAAATTTTTTTTTCTCGAAAATCCACAGTACCCTCCCTTGGAAAAATGACTCCGAAAAATTCATGGCATTCGAAACAGATTTTTTCGATTTTTTTCTGACGGGTACGAGTTACGCGGTTGCGGTTGACTTTTTCTTATTCGAAATCAGATTCTCTATAAAATGCACCTAATGGTTTCCTTTTAGCTTGAAATTTTTTTTCTCGAAAATCCACAGTACCCTCCCTTGGAAAAATGACTCCGAAAAATCATGGCACTCGAAACAGATTTTTTCGATTTTTTTCTGACGGGTACGAGTTACGCGGTTGCGTTTGACTTTTTCTTATTCGAAATCAGATTCTCTATAAAATGCACCTAATGGTTTCCTTTTAGCTTGAAATTTTTTTTTCTCGAAAATCCACAGTACCCTCCCTTGGAAAAATGACTCCGAAAAATCATGGCATTCGAAACAGATTTTTTCGATTTTTTTCTGACGGGTACGAGTTACGCGGTTGCGGTTGACTTTTTCTTATTCGAAATCAGATTCTCTATAAAATGCACCTAATGGTTTCCTTTTAGCTTGAAATTTTTTTTTCTCGAAAATCCACAGTACCCTCCCTTGGAAAAATGACTCCGAAAAATCATGGCATTCGAAACAGATTTTTTCGATTTTTTTTCTCACGGGTACGAGTTACGCGGTTGCGGTTGACTTTTTCTTATTCGAAATCAGATTCTCTATAAAATGCACCTAATGGTTTCCTTTTAGCTTGAAATTTTTTTTTCTCGAAAATCCACAGCACCCTCCCTTCGAAAAATGACTCCGAAAAATCATGGCATTCGAAACAGATTTTTTTCGATTTTTTTCTGACCGGTACGAGTTACGCGGTTGCGGTTGACTTTTTCTTATTCGAAATCAGATTCTCTATAAAATGCACCTAATGGTTTCCTTTTAGCTTGAAATTTTTTTTTCTCGAAAATCCACAGTACCCTCCCTTGGAAAAATGACTCCAAAAAATCATGGCATTCGAAACAGATTTTTTCGATTTTTTTCTGACGGGTACGAGTTACGCGGTTGCGGTTGACTTTTTCTTATTCGAAATCAGATTCTCTATAAAATGCACCTAATGGTTTCCTTTTAGCTTGAAATTTTTTTTTCTCGAAAATCCACAGTACCCTCCCTTGGAAAAATGACTCCGAAAAATCATGGCATTCGAAACAGATTTTTTTCGATTTTTTTCTGACAGGTACGAGTTACGCGGTTGCGGTTGACTTTTTCTTATTCGAAATCAGATTCTCTATAAAATGCACCTAATGGTTTCCTTTTAGCTTGAAATTTTTTTTTCTCGAAAATTCACAGTACCCTCCCTTGGAAAAATGACTCCAAAAAATCATGGCATTCGAAACAGATTTTTTCGATTTTTTTCTGACGGGTACGAGTTACGCGGTTGCGGTTGACTTTTTCTTATTCGAAATCAGATTCTCTATAAAATGCACCTAATGGTTTCCTTTTAGCTTGAAATTTTTTTTTCTCGAAAATCCACAGTACCCTCCCTCCCTTGGAAAAATGACTCCGAAAAATCATGGCATTCGAAACAGATTTTTTCGATTTTTTTCTCACGGGTACGAGTTACGCGGTTGCGGTTGACTTTTTCTTATTCGAAATCAGATTCTCTATAAAATGCACCTAATGGTTTCCTTTTAGCTTGAAATTTTTTTTTCTCGAAAATCCACAGTACCCTCCCTTGGAAAAATGACTCCGAAAAATCATGGCATTCGAAACAGATTTTTTCGATTTTTTTCTCACGGGTACGAGTTACGCGGTTGCGGTTGACTTTTTCTTATTCGAAATCAGATTCTCTATAAAATGCACCTAATGGTTTCCTTTTAGCTTGAAATTTTTTTTTCTCGAAAATCCACAGTACCCTCCCTTGGAAAAATGACTCCGAAAAATCATGGCATTCGAAACAGATTTTTTCGATTTTTTTCTCACGGGTACGAGTTACGCGGTTGCGGTTGACTTTTTCTTATTCGAAATCAGATTCTCTATAAAATGCACCTAATGGTTTCCTTTTAGCTTGAAATTTTTTTTTCTCGAAAATCCACAGTACCCTCCCTTGGAAAAATGACTCCGAAAAATCATGGCATTCGAAACAGATTTTTTCGATTTTTTTCTCACGGGTACGAGTTACGCGGTTGCGGTTGACTTTTTCTTATTCGAAATCAGATTCTCTATAAAATGCACCTAATGGTTTCCTTTTAGCTTGAAATTTTTTTTTCTCGAAAATCCACAGTACCCTCCCTTGGAAAAATGACTCCGAAAAATCATGGCATTCGAAACAGATTTTTTCGATTTTTTTCTCACGGGTACGAGTTACGCGGTTGCGGTTGACTTTTTCTTATTCGAAATCAGATTCTCTATAAAATGCACCTAATGGTTTCCTTTTAGCTTGAAATTTTTTTTTCTCGAAAATCCACAGTACCCTCCCTTGGAAAAATGACTCCGAAAAATCATGGCATTCGAAACAGATTTTTTCGATTTTTTTCTCACGGGTACGAGTTACGCGGTTGCGGTTGACTTTTTCTTATTCGAAATCAGATTCTCTATAAAATGCACCTAATGGTTTCCTTTTAGCTTGAAATTTTTTTTTCTCGAAAATCCACAGTACCCTCCCTTGGAAAAATGACTCCGAAAAATCATGGTATTCGAAACAGATTTTTTCGATTTTTTTCTCACGGGTACGAGTTACGCGGTTGCGGTTGACTTTTTCTTATTCGAAATCAGATTCTCTATAAAATGCACCTAATGGTTTCCTTTTAGCTTGAAATTTTTTTTTCTCGAAAATCCACAGTACCCTCCCTTGGAAAAATGACTCCGAAAAATCATGGCATTCGAAACAGATTTTTTTCGATTTTTTTCTGACGGGTACGAGTTACGCGGTTGCGGTTGACTTTTTCTTATTCGAAATCAGATCCTCTATAAAATGCACCTAATGGTTTCCTTTTAGCTTGAAATTTTTTTTTCTCGAAAATCCACAGTACCCTCCCTTGGAAAAATGACTCCGAAAAATCATGGCATTCGAAACAGATTTTTTCGATTTTTTTCTCACGGGTACGAGTTACGCGGTTGCGGTTGACTTTTTCTTATTCGAAATCAGATTCTCTATAAAATGCACCTAATGGTTTCCTTTTAGCTTGAAATTTTTTTTTCTCGAAAATCCACAGTACCCTCCCTTGGAAAAATGACTCCGAAAAATCATGGCATTCGAAACAGATTTTTTCGATTTTTTTCTCACGGGTACGAGTTACGCGGTTGCGGTTGACTTTTTCTTATTCGAAATCAGATTCTCTATAAAATGCACCTAATGGTTTCCTTTTAGCTTGAAATTTTTTTTTCTCGAAAATCCACAGTACCCTCCCTTGGAAAAATGACTCCGAAAAATCATGGCATTCGAAACAGATTTTTTCGATTTTTTTCTCACGGGTACGAGTTACGCGGTTGCGGTTGACTTTTTCTTATTCGAAATCAGATTCTCTATAAAATGCACCTAATGGTTTCCTTTTAGCTTGAAATTTTTTTTTCTCGAAAATCCACAGTACCCTCCCTTGGAAAAATGACTCCGAAAAATCATGGCATTCGAAACAGATTTTTTCGATTTTTTTCTCACGGGTACGAGTTACGCGGTTGCGGTTGACTTTTTCTTATTCGAAATCAGATTCTCTATAAAATGCACCTAATGGTTTCCTTTTAGCTTGAAATTTTTTTTTCTCGAAAATCCACAGTACCCTCCCTTGGAAAAATGACTCCGAAAAATCATGGCATTCGAAACAGATTTTTTCGATTTTTTTCTCACGGGTACGAGTTACGCGGTTGCGGTTGACTTTTTCTTATTCGAAATCAGATTCTCTATAAAATGCACCTAATGGTTTCCTTTTAGCTTGAAATTTTTTTTTCTCGAAAATCCACAGTACCCTCCCTTGGAAAAATGACTCCGAAAAATCATGGCATTCGAAACAGATTTTTTCGATTTTTTTCTCACGGGTACGAGTTACGCGGTTGCGGTTGACTTTTTCTTATTCGAAATCAGATTCTCTATAAAATGCACCTAATGGTTTCCTTTTAGCTTGAAATTTTTTTTTCTCGAAAATCCACAGTACCCTCCCTTGGAAAAATGACTCCGAAAAATCATGGCATTCGAAACAGATTTTTTCGATTTTTTTCTCACGGGTACGAGTTACGCGGTTGCGGTTGACTTTTTCTTATTCGAAATCAGATTCTCTATAAAATGCACCTAATGGTTTCCTTTTAGCTTGAAATTTTTTTTTCTCGAAAATCCACAGTACCCTCCCTTGGAAAAATGACTCCGAAAAATCATGGCATTCGAAACAGATTTTTTTCGATTTTTTTCTGACGGGTACGAGTTACGCGGTTGCGGTTGACTTTTTCTTATTCGAAATCAGATCCTCTATAAAATGCACCTAATGGTTTCCTTTTAGCTTGAAATTTTTTTTTCTCGAAAATCCACAGTACCCTCCCTTGGAAAAATGACTCCGAAAAATCATGGCATTCGAAACAGATTTTTTTCGATTTTTTTCTGACAGGTACGAGTTACGCGGTTGCGGTTGACTTTTTCTTATTCGAAATCAGATTCTCTATAAAATGCACCTAATGGTTTCCTTTTAGCTTGAAATTTTTTTTTCTCGAAAATTCACAGTACCCTCCCTTGGAAAAATGACTCCAAAAAATCATGGCATTCGAAACAGATTTTTTCGATTTTTTTCTGACGGGTACGAGTTACGCGGTTGCGGTTGACTTTTTCTTATTCGAAATCAGATTCTCTATAAAATGCACCTAATGGTTTCCTTTTAGCTTGAAATTTTTTTTTCTCGAAAATCCACAGTACCCTCCCTCCCTTGGAAAAATGACTCCGAAAAATCATGGCATTCGAAACAGATTTTTTCGATTTTTTTCTCACGGGTACGAGTTACGCGGTTGCGGTTGACTTTTTCTTATTCGAAATCAGATTCTCTATAAAATGCACCTAATGGTTTCCTTTTAGCTTGAAATTTTTTTTTCTCGAAAATCCACAGTACCCTCCCTTGGAAAAATGACTCCGAAAAATCATGGCATTCGAAACAGATTTTTTCGATTTTTTTCTCACGGGTACGAGTTACGCGGTTGCGGTTGACTTTTTCTTATTCGAAATCAGATTCTCTATAAAATGCACCTAATGGTTTCCTTTTAGCTTGGAATTTTTTTTTCTCGAAAATCCACAGTACCCTCCCTTGGAAAAATGACTCCGAAAAATCATGGCATTCGAAACAGATTTTTTCGATTTTTTTCTCACGGGTACGAGTTACGCGGTTGCGGTTGACTTTTTCTTATTCGAAATCAGATTCTCTATAAAATGCACCTAATGGTTTCCTTTTAGCTTGAAATTTTTTTTTCTCGAAAATCCACAGTACCCTCCCTTGGAAAAATGACTCCGAAAAATCATGGCATTCGAAACAGATTTTTTCGATTTTTTTCTCACGGGTACGAGTTACGCGGTTGCGGTTGACTTTTTCTTATTCGAAATCAGATTCTCTATAAAATGCACCTAATGGTTTCCTTTTAGCTTGAAATTTTTTTTTCTCGAAAATCCACAGTACCCTCCCTTGGAAAAATGACTCCGAAAAATCATGGCATTCGAAACAGATTTTTTCGATTTTTTTCTCACGGGTACGAGTTACGCGGTTGCGGTTGACTTTTTCTTATTCGAAATCAGATTCTCTATAAAATGCACCTAATGGTTTCCTTTTAGCTTGAAATTTTTTTTTCTCGAAAATCCACAGCACCCTCCCTTCGAAAAATGACTCCGAAAAATCATGGCATTCGAAACAGATTTTTTTCGATTTTTTTCTGACCGGTACGAGTTACGCGGTTGCGGTTGACTTTTTCTTATTCGAAATCAGATTCTCTATAAAATGCACCTAATGGTTTCCTTTTAGCTTGAAATTTTTTTTTTCTCGAAAATCCACAGTACCCTCCCTTGGAAAAATGACTCCGAAAAATCATGGCATTCGAAACAGATTTTTTCGATTTTTTTCTCACGGGTACGAGTTACGCGGTTGCGGTTGACTTTTTCTTATTCGAAATCAGATTCTCTATAAAATGCACCTAATGGTTTCCTTTTAGCTTGAAATTTTTTTTTCTCGAAAATCCACAGTACCCTCCCTTGGAAAAATGACTCCGAAAAATCATGGCATTCGAAACAGATTTTTTCGATTTTTTTCTCACGGGTACGAGTTACGCGGTTGCGGTTGACTTTTTCTTATTCGAAATCAGATTCTCTATAAAATGCACCTAATGGTTTCCTTTTAGCTTGAAATTTTTTTTTCTCGAAAATCCACAGTACCCTCCCTTGGAAAAATGACTCCGAAAAATCATGGCATTCGAAACAGATTTTTTCGATTTTTTTCTCACGGGTACGAGTTACGCGGTTGCGGTTGACTTTTTCTTATTCGAAATCAGATTCTCTATAAAATGCACCTAATGGTTTCCTTTTAGCTTGAAATTTTTTTTTCTCGAAAATCCACAGCACCCTCCCTTCGAAAAATGACTCCGAAAAATCATGGCATTCGAAACAGATTTTTTTCGATTTTTTTCTGACCGGTACGAGTTACGCGGTTGCGGTTGACTTTTTCTTATTCGAAATCAGATTCTCTATAAAATGCACCTAATGGTTTCCTTTTAGCTTGAAATTTTTTTTTCTCGAAAATCCACAGTACCCTCCCTTGGAAAAATGACTCCAAAAAATCATGGCATTCGAAACAGATTTTTTCGATTTTTTTCTGACGGGTACGAGTTACGCGGTTGCGGTTGACTTTTTCTTATTCGAAATCAGATTCTCTATAAAATGCACCTAATGGTTTCCTTTTAGCTTGAAATTTTTTTTTCTCGAAAATCCACAGTACCCTCCCTTGGAAAAATGACTCCGAAAAATCATGGCATTCGAAACAGATTTTTTTCGATTTTTTTCTGACAGGTACGAGTTACGCGGTTGCGGTTGACTTTTTCTTATTCGAAATCAGATTCTCTATAAAATGCACCTAATGGTTTCCTTTTAGCTTGAAATTTTTTTTTCTCGAAAATTCACAGTACCCTCCCTTGGAAAAATGACTCCAAAAAATCATGGCATTCGAAACAGATTTTTTCGATTTTTTTCTGACGGGTACGAGTTACGCGGTTGCGGTTGACTTTTTCTTATTCGAAATCAGATTCTCTATAAAATGCACCTAATGGTTTCCTTTTAGCTTGAAATTTTTTTTTCTCGAAAATCCACAGTACCCTCCCTCCCTTGGAAAAATGACTCCGAAAAATCATGGCATTCGAAACAGATTTTTTCGATTTTTTTCTCACGGGTACGAGTTACGCGGTTGCGGTTGACTTTTTCTTATTCGAAATCAGATTCTCTATAAAATGCACCTAATGGTTTCCTTTTAGCTTGAAATTTTTTTTTCTCGAAAATCCACAGTACCCTCCCTTGGAAAAATGACTCCGAAAAATCATGGCATTCGAAACAGATTTTTTCGATTTTTTTCTCACGGGTACGAGTTACGCGGTTGCGGTTGACTTTTTCTTATTCGAAATCAGATTCTCTATAAAATGCACCTAATGGTTTCCTTTTAGCTTGAAATTTTTTTTTCTCGAAAATCCACAGTACCCTCCCTTGGAAAAATGACTCCGAAAAATCATGGCATTCGAAACAGATTTTTTCGATTTTTTTCTCACGGGTACGAGTTACGCGGTTGCGGTTGACTTTTTCTTATTCGAAATCAGATTCTCTATAAAATGCACCTAATGGTTTCCTTTTAGCTTGAAATTTTTTTTTCTCGAAAATCCACAGTACCCTCCCTTGGAAAAATGACTCCGAAAAATCATGGCATTCGAAACAGATTTTTTCGATTTTTTTCTCACGGGTACGAGTTACGCGGTTGCGGTTGACTTTTTCTTATTCGAAATCAGATTCTCTATAAAATGCACCTAATGGTTTCCTTTTAGCTTGAAATTTTTTTTTCTCGAAAATCCACAGTACCCTCCCTTGGAAAAATGACTCCGAAAAATCATGGCATTCGAAACAGATTTTTTTCGATTTTTTTCTCACGGGTACGAGTTACGCGGTTGCGGTTGACTTTTTCTTATTCGAAATCAGATTCTCTATAAAATGCACCTAATGGTTTCCTTTTAGCTTGAAATTTTTTTTTCTCGAAAATCCACAGTACCCTCCCTTGGAAAAATGACTCCGAAAAATCATGGCATTCGAAACAGATTTTTTTCGATTTTTTTCTGACAGGTACGAGTTACGCGGTTGCGGTTGACTTTTTCTTATTCGAAATCAGATTCTCTATAAAATGCACCTAATGGTTTCCTTTTAGCTTGAAATTTTTTTTTCTCGAAAATTCACAGTACCCTCCCTTGGAAAAATGACTCCAAAAAATCATGGCATTCGAAACAGATTTTTTCGATTTTTTTCTGACGGGTACGAGTTACGCGGTTGCGGTTGACTTTTTCTTATTCGAAATCAGATTCTCTATAAAATGCACCTAATGGTTTCCTTTTAGCTTGAAATTTTTTTTTCTCGAAAATCCACAGTACCCTCCCTCCCTTGGAAAAATGACTCCGAAAAATCATGGCATTCGAAACAGATTTTTTCGATTTTTTTCTCACGGGTACGAGTTACGCGGTTGCGGTTGACTTTTTCTTATTCGAAATCAGATTCTCTATAAAATGCACCTAATGGTTTCCTTTTAGCTTGAAATTTTTTTTTCTCGAAAATCCACAGTACCCTCCCTTGGAAAAATGACTCCGAAAAATCATGGCATTCGAAACAGATTTTTTCGATTTTTTTCTCACGGGTACGAGTTACGCGGTTCCGGTTGACTTTTTCTTATTCGAAATCAGATTCTCTATAAAATGCACCTAATGGTTTCCTTTTAGCTTGAAATTTTTTTTTCTCGAAAATCCACAGTACCCTCCCTTGGAAAAATGACTCCGAAAAATCATGGCATTCGAAACAGATTTTTTCGATTTTTTTCTCACGGGTACGAGTTACGCGGTTGCGGTTGACTTTTTCTTATTCGAAATCAGATTCTCTATAAAATGCACCTAATGGTTTCCTTTTAGCTTGAAATTTTTTTTTCTCGAAAATCCACAGTACCCTCCCTTGGAAAAATGACTCCGAAAAATCATGGCATTCGAAACAGATTTTTTCGATTTTTTTCTCACGGGTACGAGTTACGCGGTTGCGGTTGACTTTTTCTTATTCGAAATCAGATTCTCTATAAAATGCACCTAATGGTTTCCTTTTAGCTTGAAATTTTTTTTTCTCGAAAATCCACAGTACCCTCCCTTGGAAAAATGACTCCGAAAAATCATGGCATTCGAAACAGATTTTTTCGATTTTTTTCTCACGGGTACGAGTTACGCGGTTGCGGTTGACTTTTTCTTATTCGAAATCAGATTCTCTATAAAATGCACCTAATGGTTTCCTTTTAGCTTGAAATTTTTTTTTCTCGAAAATCCACAGTACCCTCCCTTGGAAAAATGACTCCGAAAAATCATGGCATTCGAAACAGCTTTTTTCGATTTTTTTCTCACGGGTACGAATTACGCGGTTGCGGTTGACTTTTTCTTATTCGAAATCAGATTCTCTATAAAATGCACCTAATGGTTTCCTTTTAGCTTGAAATTTTTTTTTCTCGAAAATCCACAGTACCCTCCCTTGGAAAAATGACTCCGAAAAATCATGGCATTCGAAACAGATTTTTTCGATTTTTTTCTCACGGGTACGAGTTACGCGGTTGCGGTTGACTTTTTCTTATTCGAAATCAGATTCTCTATAAAATGCACCTAATGGTTTCCTTTTAGCTTGAAATTTTTTTTTCTCGAAAATCCACAGTACCCTCCCTTGGAAAAATGACTCCGAAAAATCATGGCATTCGAAACAGATTTTTTCGATTTTTTTCTCACGGGTACGAGTTACGCGGTTGCGGTTGACTTTTTCTTATTCGAAATCAGATTCTCTATAAAATGCACCTAATGGTTTCCTTTTAGCTTGAAATTTTTTTTTCTCGAAAATCCACAGTACCCTCCCTTGGAAAAATGACTCCGAAAAATCATGGCATTCGAAACAGATTTTTTCGATTTTTTTCTCACGGGTACGAGTTACGCGGTTGCGGTTGACTTTTTCTTATTCGAAATCAGATTCTCTATAAAATGCACCTAATGGTTTCCTTTTAGCTTGAAATTTTTTTTTCTCGAAAATCCACAGTACCCTCCCTTGGAAAAATGACTCCGAAAAATCATGGCATTCGAAACAGATTTTTTCGATTTTTTTCTCACGGGTACGAGTTACGCGGTTGCGGTTGACTTTTTCTTATTCGAAATCAGATTCTCTATAAAATGCACCTAATGGTTTCCTTTTAGCTTGAAATTTTTTTTTCTCGAAAATCCACAGTACCCTCCCTTGGAAAAATGACTCCGAAAAATTCATGGCATTCGAAACAGATTTTTTCGATTTTTTTCTGACGGGTACGAGTTACGCGGTTGCGGTTGACTTTTTCTTATTCGAAATCAGATTCTCTATAAAATGCACCTAATGGTTTCCTTTTAGCTTGAAATTTTTTTTTCTCGAAAATCCACAGTACCCTCCCTTGGAAAAATGACTCCGAAAAATCATGGCATTCGAAACAGATTTTTTCGATTTTTTTCGATTTTTTTCTCACGGGTACGAGTTACGCGGTTGCGGTTGACTTTTTCTTATTCGAAATCAGATTCTCTATAAAATGCACCTAATGGTTTCCTTTTAGCTTGAAATTTTTTTTTCTCGAAAATCCACAGTACCCTCCCTTGGAAAAATGACTCCGAAAAATCATGGCATTCGAAACAGATTTTTTCGATTTTTTTCTCACGGGTACGAGTTACGCGGTTGCGGTTGACTTTTTCTTATTCGAAATCAGATTCTCTATAAAATGCACCTAATGGTTTCCTTTTAGCTTGAAATGTTTTTTTCTCGAAAATCCACAGTACCCTCCCTTGGAAAAATGACTCCGAAAAATCATGGCATTCGAAACAGATTTTTTCGATTTTTTTCTCACGGGTACGAGTTACGCGGTTCCGGTTGACTTTTTCTTATTCGAAATCAGATTCTCTATAAAATGCACCTAATGGTTTCCTTTTAGCTTGAAATTTTTTTTTCTCGAAAATCCACAGTACCCTCCCTTGGAAAAATGACTCCGAAAAATCATGGCATTCGAAACAGATTTTTTCGATTTTTTTCTCACGGGTACGAGTTACGCGGTTGCGGTTGACTTTTTCTTATTCGAAATCAGATTCTCTATAAAATGCACCTAATGGTTTCCTTTTAGCTTGAAATTTTTTTTTCTCGAAAATCCACAGTACCCTCCCTTGGAAAAATGACTCCGAAAAATCATGGCATTCGAAACAGATTTTTTCGATTTTTTTCTCACGGGTACGAGTTACGCGGTTGCGGTTGACTTTTTCTTATTCGAAATCAGATTCTCTATAAAATGCACCTAATGGTTTCCTTTTAGCTTGAAATTTTTTTTTCTCGAAAATCCACAGTACCCTCCCTTGGAAAAATGACTCCGAAAAATCATGGCATTCGAAACAGATTTTTTCGATTTTTTTCTCACGGGTACGAGTTACGCGGTTGCGGTTGACTTTTTCTTATTCGAAATCAGATTCTCTATAAAATGCACCTAATGGTTTCCTTTTAGCTTGAAATTTTTTTTTCTCGAAAATCCACAGTACCCTCCCTTGGAAAAATGACTCCGAAAAATCATGGCATTCGAAACAGCTTTTTTCGATTTTTTTCTCACGGGTACGAATTACGCGGTTGCGGTTGACTTTTTCTTATTCGAAATCAGATTCTCTATAAAATGCACCTAATGGTTTCCTTTTAGCTTGAAATTTTTTTTTCTCGAAAATCCACAGTACCCTCCCTTGGAAAAATGACTCCGAAAAATCATGGCATTCGAAACAGATTTTTTCGATTTTTTTCTCACGGGTACGAGTTACGCGGTTGCGGTTGACTTTTTCTTATTCGAAATCAGATTCTCTATAAAATGCACCTAATGGTTTCCTTTTAGCTTGAAATTTTTTTTTCTCGAAAATCCACAGTACCCTCCCTTGGAAAAATGACTCCGAAAAATTCATGGCATTCGAAACAGATTTTTTCGATTTTTTTCTGACGGGTACGAGTTACGCGGTTGCGGTTGACTTTTTCTTATTCGAAATCAGATTCTCTATAAAATGCACCTAATGGTTTCCTTTTAGCTTGAAATTTTTTTTTCTCGAAAATCCACAGTACCCTCCCTTGGAAAAATGACTCCGAAAAATCATGGCATTCGAAACAGATTTTTTCGATTTTTTTCTCACGGGTACGAGTTACGCGGTTGCGGTTGACTTTTTCTTATTCGAAATCAGATTCTCTATAAAATGCACCTAATGGTTTCCTTTTAGCTTGAAATTTTTTTTTCTCGAAAATCCACAGTACCCTCCCTTGGAAAAATGACTCCGAAAAATCATGGCATTCGAAACAGATTTTTTCGATTTTTTTCTCACGGGTACGAGTTACGCGGTTGCGGTTGACTTTTTCTTATTCGAAATCAGATTCTCTATAAAATGCACCTAATGGTTTCCTTTTAGCTTGAAATTTTTTTTTCTCGAAAATCCACAGTACCCTCCCTTGGAAAAATGACTCCGAAAAATCATGGCATTCGAAACAGATTTTTTCGATTTTTTTCTCACGGGTACGAGTTACGCGGTTGCGGTTGACTTTTTCTTATTCGAAATCAGATTCTCTATAAAATGCACCTAATGGTTTCCTTTTAGCTTGAAATTTTTTTTTCTCGAAAATCCACAGTACCCTCCCTTGGAAAAATGACTCCGAAAAATCATGGCATTCGAAACAGATTTTTTCGATTTTTTTCTCACGGGTACGAGTTACGCGGTTGCGGTTGACTTTTTCTTATTCGAAATCAGATTCTCTATAAAATGCACCTAATGGTTTCCTTTTAGCTTGAAATTTTTTTTTCTCGAAAATCCACAGTACCCTCCCTTGGAAAAATGACTCCGAAAAATCATGGCATTCGAAACAGATTTTTTCGATTTTTTTCTCACGGGTACGAGTTACGCGGTTGCGGTTGACTTTTTCTTATTCGAAATCAGATTCTCTATAAAATGCACCTAATGGTTTCCTTTTAGCTTGAAATTTTTTTTTCTCGAAAATCCACAGTACCCTCCCTTGGAAAAATGACTCCGAAAAATCATGGCATTCGAAACAGCTTTTTTCGATTTTTTTCTCACGGGTACGAATTACGCGGTTGCGGTTGACTTTTTCTTATTCGAAATCAGATTCTCTATAAAATGCACCTAATGGTTTCCTTTTAGCTTGAAATTTTTTTTTCTCGAAAATCCACAGTACCCTCCCTTGGAAAAATGACTCCGAAAAATCATGGCATTCGAAACAGATTTTTTCGATTTTTTTCTCACGGGTACGAGTTACGCGGTTGCGGTTGACTTTTTCTTATTCGAAATCAGATTCTCTATAAAATGCACCTAATGGTTTCCTTTTAGCTTGAAATTTTTTTTTCTCGAAAATCCACAGTACCCTCCCTTGGAAAAATGACTCCGAAAAATCATGGCATTCGAAACAGATTTTTTCGATTTTTTTCTCACGGGTACGAGTTACGCGGTTGCGGTTGACTTTTTCTTATTCGAAATCAGATTCTCTATAAAATGCACCTAATGGTTTCCTTTTAGCTTGAAATTTTTTTTTCTCGAAAATCCACAGTACCCTCCCTTGGAAAAATGACTCCGAAAAATCATGGCATTCGAAACAGATTTTTTCGATTTTTTTCTCACGGGTACGAGTTACGCGGTTGCGGTTGACTTTTTCTTATTCGAAATCAGATTCTCTATAAAATGCACCTAATGGTTTCCTTTTAGCTTGAAATTTTTTTTTCTCGAAAATCCACAGTACCCTCCCTTGGAAAAATGACTCCGAAAAATCATGGCATTCGAAACAGATTTTTTCGATTTTTTTCTCACGGGTACGAGTTACGCGGTTGCGGTTGACTTTTTCTTATTCGAAATCAGATTCTCTATAAAATGCACCTAATGGTTTCCTTTTAGCTTGAAATTTTTTTTTCTCGAAAATCCACAGTACCCTCCCTTGGAAAAATGACTCCGAAAAATCATGGCATTCGAAACAGATTTTTTCGATTTTTTTCTCACGGGTACGAGTTACGCGGTTGCGGTTGACTTTTTCTTATTCGAAATCAGATTCTCTATAAAATGCACCTAATGGTTTCCTTTTCGCTTGAAATTTTTTTTTCTCGAAAATCCACAGTACCCTCCCTTGGAAAAATGACTCCGAAAAATCATGGCATTCGAAACAGATTTTTTCGATTTTTTTCTCACGGGTACGAGTTACGCGGTTGCGGTTGACTTTTTCTTATTCGAAATCAGATTCTCTATAAAATGCACCTAATGGTTTCCTTTTTGCTTGAAATTTTTTTTTCTCGAAAATCCACAGTACCCTCCCTTGGAAAAATGACTTCAAAAAATCATGGCATTCGAAACAGATTTTTTCGATTTTTTTCTGACGGGTACGAGTTACGCGGTTGCGGTTGACTTTTTCTTATTCGAAATCAGATTCTCTATAAAATGCACCTAATGGTTTCCTTTTAGCTTGAATTTTTTTTTTCTCGAAAATCCACAGTACCCTCCCTTGGAAAAATGACTCCGAAAAATCATGGCATTCGAAACAGATTTTTTCGATTTTTTTCTCACGGGTACGAGTTACGCGGTTGCGGTTGACTTTTTCTTATTCGAAATCAGATTCTCTATAAAATGCACCTAATGGTTTCCTTTTAGCTTGAAATTTTTTTTTCTCGAAAATCCACAGTACCCTCCCTTGGAAAAATGACTCCGAAAAATCATGGCATTCGAAACAGATTTTTTCGATTTTTTTCTCACGGGTACGAGTTACGCGGTTGCGGTTGACTTTTTCTTATTCGAAATCAGATTCTCTATAAAATGCACCTAATGGTTTCCTTTTAGCTTGAAATTTTTTTTTCTCGAAAATCCACAGTACCCTCCCTTGGAAAAATGACTCCGAAAAATCATGGCATTCGAAACAGATTTTTTCGATTTTTTTCTCACGGGTACGAGTTACGCGGTTGCGGTTGACTTTTTCTTATTCGAAATCAGATTCTCTATAAAATGCACCTAATGGTTTCCTTTTAGCTTGAAATTTTTTTTTCTCGAAAATCCACAGTACCCTCCCTTGGAAAAATGACTCCGAAAAATCATGGCATTCGAAACAGATTTTTTCGATTTTTTTCTCACGGGTACGAGTTACGCGGTTGCGGTTGACTTTTTCTTATTCGAAATCAGATTCTCTATAAAATGCACCTAATGGTTTCCTTTTAGCTTGAAATTTTTTTTTCTCGAAAATCCACAGTACCCTCCCTTGGAAAAATGACTCCGAAAAATCATGGCATTCGAAACAGATTTTTTCGATTTTTTTCTCACGGGTACGAGTTACGCGGTTGCGGTTAACTTTTTCTTATTCGAAATCAGATTCTCTATAAAATGCACCTAATGGTTTCCTTTTTGCTTGAAATTTTTTTTTCTCGAAAATCCACAGTACCCTCCCTTGGAAAAATGACTTCAAAAAATCATGGCATTCGAAACAGATTTTTTCGATTTTTTTCTGACGGGTACGAGTTACGCGGTTGCGGTTGACTTTTTCTTATTCGAAATCAGATTCTCTATAAAATGCACCTAATGGTTTCCTTTTAGCTTGAAATTTTTTTTTCTCGAAAATCCACAGTACCCTCCCTTGGAAAAATGACTCCGAAAAATCATGGCATTCGAAACAGATTTTTTCGATTTTTTTCTCACGGGTACGAGTTACGCGGTTGCGGTTAACTTTTTCTTATTCGAAATCAGATTCTCTATAAAATGCACCTAATGGTTTCCTTTTTGCTTGAAATTTTTTTTTCTCGAAAATCCACAGTACCCTCCCTTGGAAAAATGACTCCAAAAAATCATGGCATTCGAAACAGATTTTTTCGATTTTTTTCTGACGGGTACGAGTTACGCGGTTGCGGTTGACTTTTTCTTATTCGAAATCAGATTCTCTATAAAATGCACCTAATGGTTTCCTTTTAGCTTGAAATTTTTTTTTCTCGAAAATCCACAGTACCCTCCCTCCCTTGGAAAAATGACTCCGAAAAATCATGGCATTCGAAATAGATTTTTTCGATTTTTTTCTCACGGGTACGAGTTACGCGGTTCCGGTTGACTTTTTCTTATTCGAAATCAGATTCTCTATAAAATGCACCTAATGGTTTCCTTTTAGCTTGAAATTTTTTTTTCTCGAAAATCCACAGTACCCTCCCTTGGAAAAATGACTCCGAAAAATCATGGCATTCGAAACAGATTTTTTCGATTTTTTTCTCACGGGTACGAGTTACGCGGTTGCGGTTGACTTTTTCTTATTCGAAATCAGATTCTCTATAAAATGCACCTAATGGTTTCCTTTTAGCTTGAAATTTTTTTTTCTCGAAAATCCACAGTACCCTCCCTTGGAAAAATGACTCCGAAAAATCATGGCATTCGAAACAGATTTTTTCGATTTTTTTCTCACGGGTACGAGTTACGCGGTTGCGGTTGACTTTTTCTTATTCGAAATCAGATTCTCTATAAAATGCACCTAATGGTTTCCTTTTAGCTTGAAATTTTTTTTTCTCGAAAATCCACAGTACCCTCCCTTGGAAAAATGACTCCGAAAAATCATGGCATTCGAAACAGATTTTTTCGATTTTTTTCTCACGGGTACGAGTTACGCGGTTGCGGTTGACTTTTTCTTATTCGAAATCAGATTCTCTATAAAATGCACCTAATGGTTTCCTTTTAGCTTGAAATTTTTTTTTCTCGAAAATCCACAGTACCCTCCCTTGGAAAAATGACTCCGAAAAATCATGGCATTCGAAACAGATTTTTTCGATTTTTTTCTCACGGGTACGAGTTACGCGGTTGCGGTTGACTTTTTCTTATTCGAAATCAGATTCTCTATAAAATGCACCTAATGGTTTCCTTTTAGCTTGAAATTTTTTTTTCTCGAAAATCCACAGTACCCTCCCTTGGAAAAATGACTCCGAAAAATCATGGCATTCGAAACAGATTTTTTCGATTTTTTTCTCACGGGTACGAGTTACGCGGTTGCGGTTGACTTTTTCTTATTCGAAATCAGATTCTCTATAAAATGCACCTAATGGTTTCCTTTTCGCTTGAAATTTTTTTTTCTCGAAAATCCACAGTACCCTCCCTTGGAAAAATGACTCCGAAAAATCATGGCATTCGAAACAGATTTTTTCGATTTTTTTCTCACGGGTACGAGTTACGCGGTTGCGGTTGACTTTTTCTTATTCGAAATCAGATTCTCTATAAAATGCACCTAATGGTTTCCTTTTTGCTTGAAATTTTTTTTTCTCGAAAATCCACAGTACCCTCCCTTGGAAAAATGACTTCAAAAAATCATGGCATTCGAAACAGATTTTTTCGATTTTTTTCTGACGGGTACGAGTTACGCGGTTGCGGTTGACTTTTTCTTATTCGAAATCAGATTCTCTATAAAATGCACCTAATGGTTTCCTTTTAGCTTGAAATTTTTTTTTCTCGAAAATCCACAGTACCCTCCCTTGGAAAAATGACTCCGAAAAATCATGGCATTCGAAACAGATTTTTTCGATTTTTTTCTCACGGGTACGAGTTACGCGGTTGCGGTTGACTTTTTCTTATTCGAAATCAGATTCTCTATAAAATGCACCTAATGGTTTCCTTTTAGCTTGAAATTTTTTTTTCTCGAAAATCCACAGTACCCTCCCTTGGAAAAATGACTCCGAAAAATCATGGCATTCGAAACAGATTTTTTCGATTTTTTTCTCACGGGTACGAGTTACGCGGTTGCGGTTGACTTTTTCTTATTCGAAATCAGATTCTCTATAAAATGCACCTAATGGTTTCCTTTTAGCTTGAAATTTTTTTTTCTCGAAAATCCACAGTACCCTCCCTTGGAAAAATGACTCCGAAAAATCATGGCATTCGAAACAGATTTTTTCGATTTTTTTCTCACGGGTACGAGTTACGCGGTTGCGGTTGACTTTTTCTTATTCGAAATCAGATTCTCTATAAAATGCACCTAATGGTTTCCTTTTAGCTTGAAATTTTTTTTTCTCGAAAATCCACAGTACCCTCCCTTGGAAAAATGACTCCGAAAAATCATGGCATTCGAAACAGATTTTTTCGATTTTTTTCTCACGGGTACGAGTTACGCGGTTGCGGTTGACTTTTTCTTATTCGAAATCAGATTCTCTATAAAATGCACCTAATGGTTTCCTTTTAGCTTGAAATTTTTTTTTCTCGAAAATCCACAGTACCCTCCCTTGGAAAAATGACTCCGAAAAATCATGGCATTCGAAACAGATTTTTTCGATTTTTTTCTCACGGGTACGAGTTACGCGGTTGCGGTTAACTTTTTCTTATTCGAAATCAGATTCTCTATAAAATGCACCTAATGGTTTCCTTTTTGCTTGAAATTTTTTTTCTCGAAAATCCACAGTACCCTCCCTTGGAAAAATGACTTCAAAAAATCATGGCATTCGAAACAGATTTTTTCGATTTTTTTCTGACGGGTACGAGTTACGCGGTTGCGGTTGACTTTTTCTTATTCGAAATCAGATTCTCTATAAAATGCACCTAATGGTTTCCTTTTAGCTTGAAATTTTTTTTTCTCGAAAATCCACAGTACCCTCCCTTGGAAAAATGACTCCGAAAAATCATGGCATTCGAAACAGATTTTTTCGATTTTTTTCTGACGGGTACGAGTTACGCGGTTGCGGTTGACTTTTTCTTATTCGAAATCAGATTCTCTATAAAATGCACCTAATGGTTTCCTTTTAGCTTGAAATTTTTTTTTCTCGAAAATCCACAGTACCCTCCCTTGGAAAAATGACTCCGAAAAATTCATGGCATTCGAAACAGATTTTTTCGATTTTTTTCTGACGGGTACGAGTTACGCGGTTGCGGTTGACTTTTTCTTATTCGAAATCAGATTCTCTATAAAATGCACCTAATGGTTTCCTTTTAGCTTGAAATTTTTTTTTCTCGAAAATCCACAGTACCCTCCCTTGGAAAAATGACTCCGAAAAATCATGGCATTCGAAACAGATTTTTTCGATTTTTTTCTCACGGGTACGAGTTACGCGGTTGCGGTTGACTTTTTCTTATTGGAAATCAGATTCTCTATAAAATGCACCTAATGGTTTCCTTTTAGCTTGAAATTTTTTTTTCTCGAAAATCCACAGTACCCTCCCTTGGAAAAATGACTCCGAAAAATCATGGCATTCGAAACAGATTTTTTCGATTTTTTTCTCACGGGTACGAGTTACGCGGTTGCGGTTGACTTTTTCTTATTCGAAATCAGATTCTCTATAAAATGCACCTAATGGTTTCCTTTTAGCTTGAAATTTTTTTTTCTCGAAAATCCACAGTACCCTCCCTCCCTTGGAAAAATGACTCCGAAAAATCATGGCATTCGAAACAGATTTTTTCGATTTTTTTCTCACGGGTACGAGTTACGCGGTTCCGGTTGACTTTTTCTTATTCGAAATCAGATTCTCTATAAAATGCACCTAATGGTTTCCTTTTAGCTTGAAATTTTTTTTTCTCGAAAATCCACAGTACCCTCCCTTGGAAAAATGACTCCGAAAAATCATGGCATTCGAAACAGATTTTTTCGATTTTTTTCTCACGGGTACGAGTTACGCGGTTGCGGTTGACTTTTTCTTATTCGAAATCAGATTCTCTATAAAATGCACCTAATGGTTTCCTTTTAGCTTGAAATTTTTTTTTCTCGAAAATCCACAGTACCCTCCCTTGGAAAAATGACTCCGAAAAATCATGGCATTCGAAACAGATTTTTTCGATTTTTTTCTCACGGGTACGAGTTACGCGGTTGCGGTTGACTTTTTCTTATTCGAAATCAGATTCTCTATAAAATGCACCTAATGGTTTCCTTTTAGCTTGAAATTTTTTTTTCTCGAAAATCCACAGTACCCTCCCTTGGAAAAATGACTCCGAAAAATCATGGCATTCGAAACAGATTTTTTCGATTTTTTTCTCACGGGTACGAGTTACGCGGTTGCGGTTGACTTTTTCTTATTCGAAATCAGATTCTCTATAAAATGCACCTAATGGTTTCCTTTTAGCTTGAAATTTTTTTTTCTCGAAAATCCACAGTACCCTCCCTTGGAAAAATGACTCCGAAAAATCATGGCATTCGAAACAGATTTTTTCGATTTTTTTCTCACGGGTACGAGTTACGCGGTTGCGGTTGACTTTTTCTTATTCGAAATCAGATTCTCTATAAAATGCACCTAATGGTTTCCTTTTAGCTTGAAATTTTTTTTTCTCGAAAATCCACAGTACCCTCCCTTGGAAAAATGACTCCGAAAAATCATGGCATTCGAAACAGATTTTTTCGATTTTTTTCTCACGGGTACGAGTTACGCGGTTGCGGTTGACTTTTTCTTATTCGAAATCAGATTCTCTATAAAATGCACCTAATGGTTTCCTTTTCGCTTGAAATTTTTTTTTCTCGAAAATCCACAGTACCCTCCCTTGGAAAAATGACTCCGAAAAATCATGGCATTCGAAACAGATTTTTTCGATTTTTTTCTCACGGGTACGAGTTACGCGGTTGCGGTTGACTTTTTCTTATTCGAAATCAGATTCTCTATAAAATGCACCTAATGGTTTCCTTTTTGCTTGAAATTTTTTTTGCTCGAAAATCCACAGTACCCTCCCTTGGAAAAATGACTTCAAAAAATCATGGCATTCGAAACAGATTTTTTCGATTTTTTTCTGACGGGTACGAGTTACGCGGTTGCGGTTGACTTTTTCTTATTCGAAATCAGATTCTCTATAAAATGCACCTAATGGTTTCCTTTTAGCTTGAAATTTTTTTTTCTCGAAAATCCACAGTACCCTCCCTTGGAAAAATGACTCCGAAAAATCATGGCATTCGAAACAGATTTTTTCGATTTTTTTCTCACGGGTACGAGTTACGCGGTTGCGGTTGACTTTTTCTTATTCGAAATCAGATTCTCTATAAAATGCACCTAATGGTTTCCTTTTAGCTTGAAATTTTTTTTTCTCGAAAATCCACAGTACCCTCCCTTGGAAAAATGACTCCGAAAAATCATGGCATTCGAAACAGATTTTTTCGATTTTTTTCTCACGGGTACGAGTTACGCGGTTGCGGTTGACTTTTTCTTATTCGAAATCAGATTCTCTATAAAATGCACCTAATGGTTTCCTTTTAGCTTGAAATTTTTTTTTCTCGAAAATCCACAGTACCCTCCCTTGGAAAAATGACTCCGAAAAATCATGGCATTCGAAACAGATTTTTTCGATTTTTTTCTCACGGGTACGAGTTACGCGGTTGCGGTTGACTTTTTCTTATTCGAAATCAGATTCTCTATAAAATGCACCTAATGGTTTCCTTTTAGCTTGAAATTTTTTTTTCTCGAAAATCCACAGTACCCTCCCTTGGAAAAATGACTCCGAAAAATCATGGCATTCGAAACAGATTTTTTCGATTTTTTTCTCACGGGTACGAGTTACGCGGTTGCGGTTGACTTTTTCTTATTCGAAATCAGATTCTCTATAAAATGCACCTAATGGTTTCCTTTTAGCTTGAAATTTTTTTTTCTCGAAAATCCACAGTACCCTCCCTTGGAAAAATGACTCCGAAAAATCATGGCATTCGAAACAGATTTTTTCGATTTTTTTCTCACGGGTACGAGTTACGCGGTTGCGGTTAACTTTTTCTTATTCGAAATCAGATTCTCTATAAAATGCACCTAATGGTTTCCTTTTTGCTTGAAATTTTTTTTTCTCGAAAATCCACAGTACCCTCCCTTGGAAAAATGACTTCAAAAAATCATGGCATTCGAAACAGATTTTTTCGATTTTTTTCTGACGGGTACGAGTTACGCGGTTGCGGTTGACTTTTTCTTATTCGAAATCAGATTCTCTATAAAATGCACCTAATGGTTTCCTTTTAGCTTGAAATTTTTTTTTCTCGAAAATCCACAGTACCCTCCCTTGGAAAAATGACTCCGAAAAATCATGGCATTCGAAACAGATTTTTTCGATTTTTTTCTGACGGGTACGAGTTACGCGGTTGCGGTTGACTTTTTCTTATTCGAAATCAGATTCTCTATAAAATGCACCTAATGGTTTCCTTTTAGCTTGAAATTTTTTTTTCTCGAAAATCCACAGTACCCTCCCTTGGAAAAATGACTCCGAAAAATTCATGGCATTCGAAACAGATTTTTTCGATTTTTTTCTGACGGGTACGAGTTACGCGGTTGCGGTTGACTTTTTCTTATTCGAAATCAGATTCTCTATAAAATGCACCTAATGGTTTCCTTTTAGCTTGAAATTTTTTTTTCTCGAAAATCCACAGTACCCTCCCTTGGAAAAATGACTCCGAAAAATCATGGCATTCGAAACAGATTTTTTCGATTTTTTTCTCACGGGTACGAGTTACGCGGTTGCGGTTGACTTTTTCTTATTGGAAATCAGATTCTCTATAAAATGCACCTAATGGTTTCCTTTTAGCTTGAAATTTTTTTTTCTCGAAAATCCACAGTACCCTCCCTTGGAAAAATGACTCCGAAAAATCATGGCATTCGAAACAGATTTTTTCGATTTTTTTCTCACGGGTACGAGTTACGCGGTTGCGGTTGACTTTTTCTTATTCGAAATCAGATTCTCTATAAAATGCACCTAATGGTTTCCTTTTAGCTTGAAATTTTTTTTCTCGAAAATCCACAGTACCCTCCCTTGGAAAAATGACTCCGAAAAATCATGGCATTCGAAACGGTTTTTTTCGATTTTTTTCTCACGGGTACGAGTTACGCGGTTGCGGTTGACTTTTTCTTATTCGAAATCAGATTCTCTATAAAATGCACCTAATGGTTTCCTTTTAGCTTGAAATTTTTTTTTCTCGAAAATCCACAGTACCCTCCCTTGGAAAAATGACTCCGAAAAATCATGGCATTCGAAACAGATTTTTTTCGATTTTTTTCTGACAGGTACGAGTTACGCGGTTGCGGTTGACTTTTTCTTATTCGAAATCAGATTCTCTATAAAATGCACCTAATGGTTTCCTTTTAGCTTGAAATTTTTTTTTCTCGAAAATCCACAGTACCCTCCCTTGGAAAAATGACTCCAAAAAATCATGGCATTCGAAACAGATTTTTTCGATTTTTTTCTGACGGGTACGAGTTACGCGGTTGCGGTTGACTTTTTCTTATTCGAAATCAGATTCTCTATAAAATGCACCTAATGGTTTCCTTTTAGCTTGAATTTTTTTTTTCTCGGAAATCCACAGTACCCTCCCTCCCTTGGAAAAATGACTCCGAAAAATCATGGCATTCGAAACAGATTTTTTCGATTTTTTCCTCACGGGTACGAGTTACGCGGTTCCGGTTGACTTTTTCTTATTCGAAATCAGATTCTCTATAAAATGCACCTAATGGTTTCCTTTTAGCTTGAAATTTTTTTTTCTCGAAAATCCACAGTACCCTCCGTTGGAAAAATGACTCCGAAAAATCATGGCATTCGAAACAGATTTTTTCGATTTTTTTCTCACGGGTAGGAGTTACGCGGTTGCGGTTGACTTTTTCTTATTCGAAATCAGATTCTCTATAAAATGCACCTAATGGTTTACTTTTAGCTTGAAATTTTTTTTTCTCGAAAATCCACAGTACCCTCCCTTGGAAAAATGACTCCGAAAAATCATGGCATTCGAAACAGATTTTTTCGATTTTTTTCTGACGGGTACGAGTTACGCGGTTGCGGTTGACTTTTTCTTATTCGAAATCAGATTCTCTATCAAATGCACCTAATGGTTTCCTTTTAGCTTGAAATTTTTTTTTCTCGAAAATCCACAGTACCCTCCCTTGGAAAAATGACTCCGAAAAATCATGGCATTCGAAACAGATTTTTTCGATTTTTTTCTCACGGGTACGAGTTACGCGGTTGCGGTTGACTTTTTCTTATTCGAAATCAGATTCTCTATAAAATGCACCTAATGGTTTCCTTTTAGCTTGAAATTTTTTTTTCTCGAAAATCCACAGTACCCTCCCTTGGAAAAATGACTCCGAAAAATCATGGCATTCGAAACAGATTTTTTCGATTTTTTTCTCACGGGTACGAGTTACGCGGTTGCGGTTGACTTTTTCTTATTCGAAATCAGATTCTCTATAAAATGCACCTAATGGTTTCCTTTTAGCTTGAAATTTTTTTTTCTCGAAAATCCACAGTACCCTCCCTTGGAAAAATGACTCCGAAAAATCATGGCATTCGAAACAGATTTTTTCGATTTTTTTCTGACGGGTACGAGTTACGCGGTTGCGGTTGACTTTTTCTTATTCGAAATCAGATTCTCTATAAAATGCACCTAATGGTTTCCTTTTAGCTTGAAATTTTTTTTTCTCGAAAATCCACAGTACCCTCCCTTGGAAAAATGTCTCCGAAAAATTCATGGCATTCGAAACAGATTTTTTCGATTTTTTTCTCACGGGTACGAGTTACGCGGTTGCGGTTGACTTTTTCTTATTCGAAATCAGATTCTCTATAAAATGCACCTAATGGTTTCCTTTTAGCTTGAAATTTTTTTTTCTCGAAAATCCACAGTACCCTCCCTTGGAAAAATGACTCCGAAAAATCATGGCATTCGAAACAGATTTTTTCGATTTTTTTCTCACGGGTACGAGTTACGCGGTTGCGGTTGACTTTTTCTTATTCGAAATCAGATTCTCTATAAAATGCACCTAATGGTTTCCTTTTAGCTTGAAATTTTTTTTTCTCGAAAATCCACAGCACCCTCCCTTGGAAAAATGACTCCGAAAAATCATGGCATTCGAAACAGATTTTTTTCGATTTTTTTCTGACCGGTACGAGTTACGCGGTTGCGGTTGACTTTTTCTTATTCGAAATCAGATTCTCTATAAAATGCACCTAATGGTTTCCTTTTAGCTTGAAATTTTTTTTTCTCGAAAATTCACAGTACCCTCCCTTGGAAAAATGACTCCAAAAAATCATGGCATTCGAAACAGATTTTTTCGATTTTTTTCTGACGGGTACGAGTTACGCGGTTGCGGTTGACTTTTTCTTATTCGAAATCAGATTCTCTATAAAATGCACCTAATGGTTTCCTTTTAGCTTGAAATTTTTTTTTCTCGAAAATCCACAGTACCCTCCCTCCCTTGGAAAAATGACTCCGAAAAATCATGGCATTCGAAACAGATTTTTTCGATTTTTTTCTCACGGGTACGAGTTACGCGGTTGCGGTTGACTTTTTCTTATTCGAAATCAGATTCTCTATAAAATGCACCTAATGGTTTCCTTTTAGCTTGAAATTTTTTTTTCTCGAAAATCCACAGTACCCTCCCTTGGAAAAATGACTCCGAAAAATCATGGCATTCGAAACAGATTTTTTCGATTTTTTTCTCACGGGTACGAGTTACGCGGTTGCGGTTGACTTTTTCTTATTCGAAATCAGATTCTCTATAAAATGCACCTAATGGTTTCCTTTTAGCTTGAAATTTTTTTTTCTCGAAAATCCACAGTACCCTCCCTTGGAAAAATGACTCCGAAAAATCATGGCATTCGAAACAGATTTTTTCGATTTTTTTCTCACGGGTACGAGTTACGCGGTTGCGGTTGACTTTTTCTTATTCGAAATCAGATTCTCTATAAAATGCACCTAATGGTTTCCTTTTAGCTTGAAATTTTTTTTTCTCGAAAATCCACAGTACCCTCCCTTGGAAAAATGACTCCGAAAAATCATGGCATTCGAAACAGATTTTTTCGATTTTTTTCTCACGGGTACGAGTTACGCGGTTGCGGTTGACTTTTTCTTATTCGAAATCAGATTCTCTATAAAATGCACCTAATGGTTTCCTTTTAGCTTGAAATTTTTTTTTCTCGGAAATCCACAGTACCCTCCCTCCCTTGGAAAAATGACTCCGAAAAATCATGGCATTCGAAACAGATTTTTTCGATTTTTTCCTCACGGGTACGAGTTACGCGGTTCCGGTTGACTTTTTCTTATTCGAAATCAGATTCTCTATAAAATGCACCTAATGGTTTCCTTTTAGCTTGAAATTTTTTTTTCTCGAAAATCCACAGTACCCTCCGTTGGAAAAATGACTCCGAAAAATCATGGCATTCGAAACAGATTTTTTCGATTTTTTTCTCACGGGTAGGAGTTACGCGGTTGCGGTTGACTTTTTCTTATTCGAAATCAGATTCTCTATAAAATGCACCTAATGGTTTCCTTTTAGCTTGAAATTTTTTTTTCTCGAAAATCCACAGTACCCTCCCTTGGAAAAATGACTCCGAAAAATCATGGCATTCGAAACAGATTTTTTCGATTTTTTTCTGACGGGTACGAGTTACGCGGTTGCGGTTGACTTTTTCTTATTCGAAATCAGATTCTCTATAAAATGCACCTAATGGTTTCCTTTTAGCTTGAAATTTTTTTTTCTCGGAAATCCACAGTACCCTCCCTCCCTTGGAAAAATGACTCCGAAAAATCATGGCATTCGAAACAGATTTTTTCGATTTTTTCCTCACGGGTACGAGTTACGCGGTTCCGGTTGACTTTTTCTTATTCGAAATCAGATTCTCTATAAAATGCACCTAATGGTTTCCCTTTAGCTTGAAATTTTTTTTTCTCGAAAATCCACAGTACCCTCCGTTGGAAAAATGACTCCGAAAAATCATGGCATTCGAAACAGATTTTTTCGATTTTTTTCTCACGGGTAGGAGTTACGCGGTTGCGGTTGACTTTTTCTTATTCGAAATCAGATTCTCTATAAAATGCACCTAATGGTTTCCTTTTAGCTTGAAATTTTTTTTTCTCGAAAATCCACAGTACCCTCCCTTGGAAAAATGACTCCGAAAAATCATGGCATTCGAAACAGATTTTTTCGATTTTTTTCTGACGGGTACGAGTTACGCGGTTGCGGTTGACTTTTTCTTATTCGAAATCAGATTCTCTATCAAATGCACCTAATGGTTTCCTTTTAGCTTGAAATTTTTTTTTCTCGAAAATCCACAGTACCCTCCCTTGGAAAAATGACTCCGAAAAATCATGGCATTCGAAACAGATTTTTTCGATTTTTTTCTGACGGGTACGAGTTACGCGGTTGCGGTTGACTTTTTCTTATTCGAAATCAGATTCTCTATAAAATGCACCTAATGGTTTCCTTTTAGCTTGAATTTTTTTTTTCTCGGAAATCCACAGTACCCTCCCTCCCTTGGAAAAATGACTCCGAAAAATCATGGCATTCGAAACAGATTTTTTCGATTTTTTCCTCACGGGTACGAGTTACGCGGTTCCGGTTGACTTTTTCTTATTCGAAATCAGATTCTCTATAAAATGCACCTAATGGTTTCCTTTTAGCTTGAAATTTTTTTTTCTCGAAAATCCACAGTACCCTCCGTTGGAAAAATGACTCCGAAAAATCATGGCATTCGAAACAGATTTTTTCGATTTTTTTCTCACGGGTAGGAGTTACGCGGTTGCGGTTGACTTTTTCTTATTCGAAATCAGATTCTCTATAAAATGCACCTAATGGTTTCCTTTTAGCTTGAAATTTTTTTTTCTCGAAAATCCACAGTACCCTCCCTTGGAAAAATGACTCCGAAAAATCATGGCATTCGAAACAGATTTTTTCGATTTTTTTCTGACGGGTACGAGTTACGCGGTTGCGGTTGACTTTTTCTTATTCGAAATCAGATTCTCTATCAAATGCACCTAATGGTTTCCTTTTAGCTTGAAATTTTTTTTTCTCGAAAATCCACAGTACCCTCCCTTGGAAAAATGACTCCGAAAAATCATGGCATTCGAAACAGATTTTTTCGATTTTTTTCTCACGGGTACGAGTTACGCGGTTGCGGTTGACTTTTTCTTATTCGAAATCAGATTCTCTATAAAATGCACCTAATGGTTTCCTTTTAGCTTGAAATTTTTTTTTCTCGAAAATCCACAGTACCCTCCCTTGGAAAAATGACTCCGAAAAATCATGGCATTCGAAACAGATTTTTTCGATTTTTTTCTGACGGGTACGAGTTACGCGGTTGCGGTTGACTTTTTCTTATTCGAAATCAGATTCTCTATAAAATGCACCTAATGGTTTCCTTTTAGCTTGAAATTTTTTTTTCTCGAAAATCCACAGTACCCTCCCTTGGAAAAATGACTCCGAAAAATTCATGGCATTCGAAACAGATTTTTTCGATTTTTTTCTCACGGGTACGAGTTACGCGGTTGCGGTTGACTTTTTCTTATTCGAAATCAGATTCTCTATAAAATGCACCTAATGGTTTCCTTTTAGCTTGAAATTTTTTTTTCTCGAAAATCCACAGTACCCTCCCTTGGAAAAATGACTCCGAAAAATCATGGCATTCGAAACAGATTTTTTCGATTTTTTTCTCACGGGTACGAGTTACGCGGTTGCGGTTGACGTTTTCTTATTCGAAATCAGATTCTCTATAAAATGCACCTAATGGTTTCCTTTTAGCTTGAAATTTTTTTTTCTCGAAAATCCACAGCACCCTCCCTTGGAAAAATGACTCCGAAAAATCATGGCATTCGAAACAGATTTTTTTCGATTTTTTTCTGACCGGTACGAGTTACGCGGTTGCGGTTGACTTTTTCTTATTCGAAATCAGATTCTCTATAAAATGCACCTAATGGTTTCCTTTTAGCTTGAAATTTTTTTTTCTCGAAAATTCACAGTACCCTCCCTTGGAAAAATGACTCCAAAAAATCATGGCATTCGAAACAGATTTTTTCGATTTTTTTCTGACGGGTACGAGTTACGCGGTTGCGGTTGACTTTTTCTTATTCGAAATCAGATTCTCTATAAAATGCACCTAATGGTTTCCTTTTAGCTTGAAATTTTTTTTTCTCGAAAATCCACAGTACCCTCCCTCCCTTGGAAAAATGACTCCGAAAAATCATGGCATTCGAAACAGATTTTTTCGATTTTTTTCTCACGGGTACGAGTTACGCGGTTGCGGTTGACTTTTTCTTATTCGAAATCAGATTCTCTATAAAATGCACCTAATGGTTTCCTTTTAGCTTGAAATTTTTTTTTCTCGAAAATCCACAGTACCCTCCCTTGGAAAAATGACTCCGAAAAATCATGGCATTCGAAACAGATTTTTTCGATTTTTTTCTCACGGGTACGAGTTACGCGGTTGCGGTTGACTTTTTCTTATTCGAAATCAGATTCTCTATAAAATGCACCTAATGGTTTCCTTTTAGCTTGAAATTTTTTTTTCTCGAAAATCCACAGTACCCTCCCTTGGAAAAATGACTCCGAAAAATCATGGCATTCGAAACAGATTTTTTCGATTTTTTTCTCACGGGTACGAGTTACGCGGTTGCGGTTGACTTTTTCTTATTCGAAATCAGATTCTCTATAAAATGCACCTAATGGTTTCCTTTTAGCTTGAAATTTTTTTTTCTCGAAAATCCACAGTACCCTCCCTTGGAAAAATGACTCCGAAAAATCATGGCATTCGAAACAGATTTTTTCGATTTTTTTCTCACGGGTACGAGTTACGCGGTTGCGGTTGACTTTTTCTTATTCGAAATCAGATTCTCTATAAAATGCACCTAATGGTTTCCTTTTAGCTTGAAATTTTTTTTTCTCGAAAATCCACAGTACCCTCCCTTGGAAAAATGACTCCGAAAAATCATGGCATTCGAAACAGATTTTTTCGATTTTTTTCTCACGGGTACGAGTTACGCGGTTGCGGTTGACTTTTTCTTATTCGAAATCAGATTCTCTATAAAATGCACCTAATGGTTTCCTTTTAGCTTGAAATTTTTTTTTCTCGAAAATCCACAGTACCCTCCCTTGGAAAAATGACTCCGAAAAATCATGGCATTCGAAACAGATTTTTTCGATTTTTTTCTCACGGGTACGAGTTACGCGGTTGCGGTTGACTTTTTCTTATTCGAAATCAGATTCTCTATAAAATGCACCTAATGGTTTCCTTTTAGCTTGAAATTTTTTTTTCTCGAAAATCCACAGTACCCTCCCTTGGAAAAATGACTCCGAAAAATCATGGCATTCGAAACAGATTTTTTCGATTTTTTTCTCACGGGTACGAGTTACGCGGTTGCGGTTGACTTTTTCTTATTCGAAATCAGATTCTCTATAAAATGCACCTAATGGTTTCCTTTTAGCTTGAAATTTTTTTTTCTCGAAAATCCACAGTACCCTCCCTTGGAAAAATGACTCCGAAAAATCATGGCATTCGAAACAGATTTTTTTCGATTTTTTTCTGACGGGTACGAGTTACGCGGTTGCGGTTGACTTTTTCTTATTCGAAATCAGATCCTCTATAAAATGCACCTAATGGTTTCCTTTTAGCTTGAAATTTTTTTTTCTCGAAAATCCACAGTACCCTCCCTTGGAAAAATGACTCCGAAAAATCATGGCATTCGAAACAGATTTTTTCGATTTTTTTCTCACGGGTACGAGTTACGCGGTTGCGGTTGACTTTTTCTTATTCGAAATCAGATTCTCTATAAAATGCACCTAATGGTTTCCTTTTAGCTTGAAATTTTTTTTTCTCGAAAATCCACAGTACCCTCCCTTGGAAAAATGACTCCGAAAAATTCATGGCATTCGAAACAGATTTTTTCGATTTTTTTCTGACGGGTACGAGTTACGCGGTTGCGGTTGACTTTTTCTTATTCGAAATCAGATTCTCTATAAAATGCACCTAATGGTTTCCTTTTAGCTTGAAATTTTTTTTTCTCGAAAATCCACAGTACCCTCCCTTGGAAAAATGACTCCGAAAAATCATGGCATTCGAAACAGATTTTTTCGATTTTTTTCTCACGGGTACGAGTTACGCGGTTGCGGTTGACTTTTTGTTATTCGAAATCAGATTCTCTATAAAATGCACCTAATGGTTTCCTTTTAGCTTGAAATTTTTTTTTCTCGAAAATCCACAGTACCCTCCCTTGGAAAAATGACTCCGAAAAATCATGGCATTCGAAACAGATTTTTTTCGATTTTTTTCTGACCGGTACGAGTTACGGTTGCGGTTGACTTTTTCTTATTCGAAATCAGATTCTCTATAAAATGCACCTAATGGTTTCCTTTTAGCTTGAAATTTTTTTTTCTCGAAAATCCACAGTACCCTCCGTTGGAAAAATGACTCCGAAAAATCATGGCATTCGAAACAGATTTTTTCGATTTTTTTCTCACGGGTAGGAGTTACGCGGTTGCGGTTGACTTTTTCTTATTCGAAATCAGATTCTCTATAAAATGCACCTAATGGTTTCCTTTTAGCTTGAAATTTTTTTTTCTCGAAAATCCACAGTACCCTCCCTTGGAAAAATGACTCCGAAAAATCATGGCATTCGAAACAGATTTTTTCGATTTTTTTCTGACGGGTACGAGTTACGCGGTTGCGGTTGACTTTTTCTTATTCGAAATCAGATTCTCTATCAAATGCACCTAATGGTTTCCTTTTAGCTTGAAATTTTTTTTTCTCGAAAATCCACAGTACCCTCCCTTGGAAAAATGACTCCGAAAAATCATGGCATTCGAAACAGATTTTTTCGATTTTTTTCTCACGGGTACGAGTTACGCGGTTGCGGTTGACTTTTTCTTATTCGAAATCAGATTCTCTATAAAATGCACCTAATGGTTTCCTTTTAGCTTGAAATTTTTTTTTCTCGAAAATCCACAGTACCCTCCCTTGGAAAAATGACTCCGAAAAATCATGGCATTCGAAACAGATTTTTTCGATTTTTTTCTGACGGGTACGAGTTACGCGGTTGCGGTTGACTTTTTCTTATTCGAAATCAGATTCTCTATAAAATGCACCTAATGGTTTCCTTTTAGCTTGAAATTTTTTTTTCTCGAAAATCCACAGTACCCTCCCTTGGAAAAATGACTCCGAAAAATTCATGGCATTCGAAACAGATTTTTTCGATTTTTTTCTCACGGGTACGAGTTACGCGGTTGCGGTTGACTTTTTCTTATTCGAAATCAGATTCTCTATAAAATGCACCTAATGGTTTCCTTTTAGCTTGAAATTTTTTTTTCTCGAAAATCCACAGTACCCTCCCTTGGAAAAATGACTCCGAAAAATCATGGCATTCGAAACAGATTTTTTCGATTTTTTTCTCACGGGTACGAGTTACGCGGTTGCGGTTGACTTTTTCTTATTCGAAATCAGATTCTCTATAAAATGCACCTAATGGTTTCCTTTTAGCTTGAAATTTTTTTTTCTCGAAAATCCACAGCACCCTCCCTTGGAAAAATGACTCCTAAAAATCATGGCATTCGAAACAGATTTTTTTCGATTTTTTTCTGACCGGTACGAGTTACGCGGTTGCGGTTGACTTTTTCTTATTCGAAATCAGATTCTCTATAAAATGCACCTAATGGTTTCCTTTTAGCTTGAAATTTTTTTTTCTCGAAAATTCACAGTACCCTCCCTTGGAAAAATGACTCCAAAAAATCATGGCATTCGAAACAGATTTTTTCGATTTTTTTCTGACGGGTACGAGTTACGCGGTTGCGGTTGACTTTTTCTTATTCGAAATCAGATTCTCTATAAAATGCACCTAATGGTTTCCTTTTAGCTTGAAATTTTTTTTTCTCGAAAATCCACAGTACCCTCCCTCCCTTGGAAAAATGACTCCGAAAAATCATGGCATTCGAAACAGATTTTTTCGATTTTTTTCTCACGGGTACGAGTTACGCGGTTGCGGTTGACTTTTTCTTATTCGAAATCAGATTCTCTATAAAATGCACCTAATGGTTTCCTTTTAGCTTGAAATTTTTTTTTCTCGAAAATCCACAGTACCCTCCCTTGGAAAAATGACTCCGAAAAATCATGGCATTCGAAACAGATTTTTTCGATTTTTTTCTCACGGGTACGAGTTACGCGGTTGCGGTTGACTTTTTCTTATTCGAAATCAGATTCTCTATAAAATGCACCTAATGGTTTCCTTTTAGCTTGAAATTTTTTTTTCTCGAAAATCCACAGTACCCTCCCTTGGAAAAATGACTCCGAAAAATCATGGCATTCGAAACAGATTTTTTCGATTTTTTTCTCACGGGTACGAGTTACGCGGTTGCGGTTGACTTTTTCTTATTCGAAATCAGATTCTCTATAAAATGCACCTAATGGTTTCCTTTTAGCTTGAAATTTTTTTTTCTCGAAAATCCACAGTACCCTCCCTTGGAAAAATGACTCCGAAAAATCATGGCATTCGAAACAGATTTTTTCGATTTTTTTCTCACGGGTACGAGTTACGCGGTTGCGGTTGACTTTTTCTTATTCGAAATCAGATTCTCTATAAAATGCACCTAATGGTTTCCTTTTAGCTTGAAATTTTTTTTTCTCGAAAATCCACAGTACCCTCCCTTGGAAAAATGACTCCGAAAAATCATGGCATTCGAAACAGATTTTTTCGATTTTTTTCTCACGGGTACGAGTTACGCGGTTGCGGTTGACTTTTTCTTATTCGAAATCAGATTCTCTATAAAATGCACCTAATGGTTTCCTTTTAGCTTGAAATTTTTTTTTCTCGAAAATCCACAGTACCCTCCCTTGGAAAAATGACTCCGAAAAATCATGGCATTCGAAACAGATTTTTTCGATTTTTTTCTCACGGGTACGAGTTACGCGGTTGCGGTTGACTTTTTCTTATTCGAAATCAGATTCTCTATAAAATGCACCTAATGGTTTCCTTTTAGCTTGAAATTTTTTTTTCTCGAAAATCCACAGTACCCTCCCTTGGAAAAATGACTCCGAAAAATCATGGCATTCGAAACAGATTTTTTCGATTTTTTTCTCACGGGTACGAGTTACGCGGTTGCGGTTGACTTTTTCTTATTCGAAATCAGATTCTCTATAAAATGCACCTAATGGTTTCCTTTTAGCTTGAAATTTTTTTTTCTCGAAAATCCACAGTACCCTCCCTTGGAAAAATGACTCCGAAAAATCATGGCATTCGAAACAGATTTTTTTCGATTTTTTTCTGACGGGTACGAGTTACGCGGTTGCGGTTGACTTTTTCTTATTCGAAATCAGATCCTCTATAAAATGCACCTAATGGTTTCCTTTTAGCTTGAAATTTTTTTTTCTCGAAAATCCACAGTACCCTCCCTTGGAAAAATGACTCCGAAAAATCATGGCATTCGAAACAGATTTTTTCGATTTTTTTCTCACGGGTACGAGTTACGCGGTTGCGGTTGACTTTTTCTTATTCGAAATCAGATTCTCTATAAAATGCACCTAATGGTTTCCTTTTAGCTTGAAATTTTTTTTTCTCGAAAATCCACAGTACCCTCCCTTGGAAAAATGACTCCGAAAAATTCATGGCATTCGAAACAGATTTTTTCGATTTTTTTCTGACGGGTACGAGTTACGCGGTTGCGGTTGACTTTTTCTTATTCGAAATCAGATTCTCTATAAAATGCACCTAATGGTTTCCTTTTAGCTTGAAATTTTTTTTTCTCGAAAATCCACAGTACCCTCCCTTGGAAAAATGACTCCGAAAAATCATGGCATTCGAAACAGATTTTTTCGATTTTTTTCTCACGGGTACGAGTTACGCGGTTGCGGTTGACTTTTTGTTATTCGAAATCAGATTCTCTATAAAATGCACCTAATGGTTTCCTTTTAGCTTGAAATTTTTTTTTCTCGAAAATCCACAGTACCCTCCCTTGGAAAAATGACTCCGAAAAATCATGGCATTCGAAACAGATTTTTTTCGATTTTTTTCTGACCGGTACGAGTTACGGTTGCGGTTGACTTTTTCTTATTCGAAATCAGATTCTCTATAAAATGCACCTAATGGTTTCCTTTTAGCTTGAAATTTTTTTTTCTCGAAAATCCACAGTACCCTCCCTTGGAAAAATGACTCCAAAAAATCATGGCATTCGAAACAGATTTTTTCGATTTTTTTCTGACGGGTACGAGTTACGCGGTTGCGGTTGACTTTTTCTTATTCGAAATCAGATTCTCTATAAAATGCACCTAATGGTTTCCTTTTAGCTTGAAATTTTTTTTTCTCGAAAATCCACAGTACCCTCCCTTGGAAAAATGACTCCGAAAAATCATGGCATTCGAAACAGATTTTTTTCGATTTTTTTCTGACAGGTACGAGTTACGCGGTTGCGGTTGACTTTTTCTTATTCGAAATCAGATTCTCTATAAAATGCACCTAATGGTTTCCTTTTAGCTTGAAATTTTTTTTTCTCGAAAATCCACAGTACCCTCCCTTGGAAAAATGACTCCGAAAAATCATGGCATTCGAAACAGATTTTTTCGATTTTTTTCTCACGGGTACGAGTTACGCGGTTGCGGTTGACTTTTTCTTATTCGAAATCAGATTCTCTATAAAATGCACCTAATGGTTTCCTTTTTGCTTGAAATTTTTTTTTCTCGAAAATCCACAGTACCCTCCCTTGGAAAAATGACTCCGAAAAATCATGGCATTCGAAACAGATTTTTTCGATTTTTTTCTCACGGGTACGAGTTACGCGGTTGCGGTTGACTTTTTCTTATTCGAAATCAGATTCTCTATAAAATGCACCTAATGGTTTCCTTTTAGCTTGAAATTTTTTTTTCTCGAAAATCCACAGTACCCTCCCTTGGAAAAATGACTCCGAAAAATCATGGCATTCGAAACAGATTTTTTCGATTTTTTTCTCACGGGTACGAGTTACGCGGTTGCGGTTGACTTTTTCTTATTCGAAATCAGATTCTCTATAAAATGCACCTAATGGTTTCCTTTTAGCTTGAAATTTTTTTTTCTCGAAAATCCACAGTACCCTCCCTTGGAAAAATGACTCCGAAAAATCATGGCATTCGAAACAGATTTTTTCGATTTTTTTCTCACGGGTACGAGTTACGCGGTTGCGGTTGACTTTTTCTTATTCGAAATCAGATTCTCTATAAAATGCACCTAATGGTTTCCTTTTAGCTTGAAATTTTTTTTTCTCGAAAATCCACAGTACCCTCCCTTGGAAAAATGACTCCGAAAAATCATGGCATTCGAAACAGATTTTTTCGATTTTTTTCTCACGGGTACGAGTTACGCGGTTGCGGTTGACTTTTTCTTATTCGAAATCAGATTCTCTATAAAATGCACCTAATGGTTTCCTTTTAGCTTGAAATTTTTTTTTCTCGAAAATCCACAGTACCCTCCCTTGGAAAAATGACTCCGAAAAATCATGGCATTCGAAACAGATTTTTTTCGATTTTTTTCTGACGGGTACGAGTTACGCGGTTGCGGTTGACTTTTTCTTATTCGAAATCAGATCCTCTATAAAATGCACCTAATGGTTTCCTTTTAGCTTGAAATTTTTTTTTCTCGAAAATCCACAGTACCCTCCCTTGGAAAAATGACTCCGAAAAATCATGGCATTCGAAACAGATTTTTTCGATTTTTTTCTCACGGGTACGAGTTACGCGGTTGCGGTTGACTTTTTCTTATTCGAAATCAGATTCTCTATAAAATGCACCTAATGGTTTCCTTTTAGCTTGAAATTTTTTTTTCTCGAAAATCCACAGTACCCTCCCTTGGAAAAATGACTCCGAAAAATTCATGGCATTCGAAACAGATTTTTTCGATTTTTTTCTGACGGGTACGAGTTACGCGGTTGCGGTTGACTTTTTCTTATTCGAAATCAGATTCTCTATAAAATGCACCTAATGGTTTCCTTTTAGCTTGAAATTTTTTTTTCTCGAAAATCCACAGTACCCTCCCTTGGAAAAATGACTCCGAAAAATCATGGCATTCGAAACAGATTTTTTCGATTTTTTTCTCACGGGTACGAGTTACGCGGTTGCGGTTGACTTTTTCTTATTCGAAATCAGATTCTCTATAAAATGCACCTAATGGTTTCCTTTTAGCTTGAAATTTTTTTTTCTCGAAAATCCACAGTACCCTCCCTTGGAAAAATGACTCCGAAAAATCATGGCATTCGAAACAGATTTTTTTCGATTTTTTTCTGACCGGTACGAGTTACGGTTGCGGTTGACTTTTTCTTATTCGAAATCAGATTCTCTATAAAATGCACCTAATGGTTTCCTTTTAGCTTGAAATTTTTTTTTCTCGAAAATCCACAGGACCCTCCCTTGGAAAAATGACTCCGAAAAATCATGGCATTCGAAACAGACTTTTTCGATTTTTTTCTCACGGGTACGAGTTACGCGGTTGCGGTTGACTTTTTCTTATTCGAAATCAGATTCTCTATAAAATGCACCTAATGGTTTCCTTTTAGCTTGAAATTTTTTTTCTCGAAAATCCACAGTACCTTCCCTTGGAAAAATGACTCCTAAAAATAATGGCATTCGAAACAGATTTGTTCGATTTTTTTCTCACGGGTACGAGTTACGCGGTTGCGGTTGACTTTTTCTTATTCGAAATCAGATTCTCTATAAAATGCACCTAATGGTTTCCTTTTAGCTTGAAATTTTTTTTTTCTCGAAAATCCACAGTGCCCTACCTTGGAAAAATGACTCCGAAAAATCATGGCATTCGAAACAGATTTTTTCGATTTTTTTCTCACGGGTACGAGTTACGCGGTTGCGGTTGACTTTTTCTTATTCGAAATCAGATTCTCTATAAAATGCACCTAATGGTTTCCTTTTAGCTTGAAATTTTTTTTTCTTGAAAATCTACAGTACCCTCCCTTGGAAAAATGACTCGGAAAAATCATGGCATTCGAAACAGACTTTTTCGATTTTTTTCTCACGGGTACGAGTTACGCGGTTGCGGTTGACTTTTTCTTATTCGAAATCAGATTCTCTATAAAATGCAGCTAATGGTTTCCTTTTAGCTTGAAATTTTTTTTTTGAAAATCCACAGTACTCTCCCTTGGAAAAATGACTCCGAAAAATCATGGCATTCGAAACAGATTTTTTCCATTTTTTTTCTCACGGGTACGAGTTACGCGGTTGCGGTTGACTTTTTCTTATTCGAAATCAGATTCTCTATAAAATGCACCTAATGGTTTCCTTTTAGCTTGAAATTTTTTTTTCTCGAAAATCCACAGTACCCTCCCTTGGAAAAATGACTCCGAAAAATTCATGGCATTCGAAACAGATTTTTTCGATTTTTTTCTGACGGGTACGAGTTACGCGGTTGCGGTTGACTTTTTCTTATTCGAAATCAGATTCTCTATAAAATGCACCTAATGGTTTCCTTTTAGCTTGAAATTTTTTTTTCTCGAAAATCCACAGTACCCTCCCTTGGAAAAATGACTCCGAAAAATCATGGCATTCGAAACAGATTTTTTCGATTTTTTTCTCACGGGTACGAGTTACGCGGTTGCGGTTGACTTTTTCTTATTCGAAATCAGATTCTCTATAAAATGCACCTAATGGTTTCCTTTTAGCTTGAAATTTTTTTTTCTCGAAAATCCACAGTACCCTCCCTTGGAAAAATGACTCCGAAAAATCATGGCATTCGAAACAGATTTTTTTCGATTTTTTTCTGACGGGTACGAGTTACGCGGTTGCGGTTGACTTTTTCTTATTCGAAATCAGATCCTCTATAAAATGCACCTAATGGTTTCCTTTTAGCTTGAAATTTTTTTTTCTCGAAAATCCACAGTACCCTCCCTTGGAAAAATGACTCCGAAAAATCATGGCATTCGAAACAGATTTTTTCGATTTTTTTCTCACGGGTACGAGTTACGCGGTTGCGGTTGACTTTTTCTTATTCGAAATCAGATTCTCTATAAAATGCACCTAATGGTTTCCTTTTAGCTTGAAATTTTTTTTTCTCGAAAATCCACAGTACCCTCCCTTGGAAAAATGACTCCGAAAAATTCATGGCATTCGAAACAGATTTTTTCGATTTTTTTCTGACGGGTACGAGTTACGCGGTTGCGGTTGACTTTTTCTTATTCGAAATCAGATTCTCTATAAAATGCACCTAATGGTTTCCTTTTAGCTTGAAATTTTTTTTTCTCGAAAATCCACAGTACCCTCCCTTGGAAAAATGACTCCGAAAAATCATGGCATTCGAAACAGATTTTTTCGATTTTTTTCTCACGGGTACGAGTTACGCGGTTGCGGTTGACTTTTTCTTATTCGAAATCAGATTCTCTATAAAATGCACCTAATGGTTTCCTTTTAGCTTGAAATTTTTTTTTCTCGAAAATCCACAGTACCCTCCCTTGGAAAAATGACTCCGAAAAATCATGGCATTCGAAACAGATTTTTTTCGATTTTTTTCTGACGGGTACGAGTTACGCGGTTGCGGTTGACTTTTTCTTATTCGAAATCAGATCCTCTATAAAATGCACCTAATGGTTTCCTTTTAGCTTGAAATTTTTTTTTCTCGAAAATCCACAGTACCCTCCCTTGGAAAAATGACTCCGAAAAATCATGGCATTCGAAACAGATTTTTTCGATTTTTTTCTCACGGGTACGAGTTACGCGGTTGCGGTTGACTTTTTCTTATTCGAAATCAGATTCTCTATAAAATGCACCTAATGGTTTCCTTTTAGCTTGAAATTTTTTTTTCTCGAAAATCCACAGTACCCTCCCTTGGAAAAATGACTCCGAAAAATTCATGGCATTCGAAACAGATTTTTTCGATTTTTTTCTGACGGGTACGAGTTACGCGGTTGCGGTTGACTTTTTCTTATTCGAAATCAGATTCTCTATAAAATGCACCTAATGGTTTCCTTTTAGCTTGAAATTTTTTTTTCTCGAAAATCCACAGTACCCTCCCTTGGAAAAATGACTCCGAAAAATCATGGCATTCGAAACAGATTTTTTCGATTTTTTTCTCACGGGTACGAGTTACGCGGTTGCGGTTGACTTTTTCTTATTCGAAATCAGATTCTCTATAAAATGCACCTAATGGTTTCCTTTTAGCTTGAAATTTTTTTTTCTCGAAAATCCACAGTACCCTCCCTTGGAAAAATGACTCCGAAAAATCATGGCATTCGAAACAGATTTTTTTCGATTTTTTTCTGACCGGTACGAGTTACGGTTGCGGTTGACTTTTTCTTATTCGAAATCAGATTCTCTATAAAATGCACCTAATGGTTTCCTTTTAGCTTGAAATTTTTTTTTCTCGAAAATCCACAGGACCCTCCCTTGGAAAAATGACTCCGAAAAATCATGGCATTCGAAACAGACTTTTTCGATTTTTTTCTCACGGGTACGAGTTACGCGGTTGCGGTTGACTTTTTCTTATTCGAAATCAGATTCTCTATAAAATGCACCTAATGGTTTCCTTTTAGCTTGAAATTTTTTTTCTCGAAAATCCACAGTACCTTCCCTTGGAAAAATGACTCCTAAAAATAATGGCATTCGAAACAGATTTGTTCGATTTTTTTCTCACGGGTACGAGTTACGCGGTTGCGGTTGACTTTTTCTTATTCGAAATCAGATTCTCTATAAAATGCACCTAATGGTTTCCTTTTAGCTTGAAATTTTTTTTTTCTCGAAAATCCACAGTGCCCTACCTTGGAAAAATGACTCCGAAAAATCATGGCATTCGAAACAGATTTTTTCGATTTTTTTCTCACGGGTACGAGTTACGCGGTTGCGGTTGACTTTTTCTTATTCGAAATCAGATTCTCTATAAAATGCACCTAATGGTTTCCTTTTAGCTTGAAATTTTTTTTTCTTGAAAATCTACAGTACCCTCCCTTGGAAAAATGACTCGGAAAAATCATGGCATTCGAAACAGACTTTTTCGATTTTTTTCTCACGGGTACGAGTTACGCGGTTGCGGTTGACTTTTTCTTATTCGAAATCAGATTCTCTATAAAATGCACCTAATGGTTTCCTTTTAGCTTGAAATTTTTTTTTCTCGAAAATCCACAGTACCCTCCCTTGGAAAAATGACTCCGAAAAATCATGGCATTCGAAACAGATTTTTTCGATTTTTTTCTCACGGGTACGAGTTACGCGGTTGCGGTTGACTTTTTCTTATTCGAAATCAGATTCTCTATAAAATGCACCTAATGGTTTCCTTTTAGCTTGAAATTTTTTTTTCTCGAAAATCCACAGTACCCTCCCTTGGAAAAATGACTCCGAAAAATCATGGCATTCGAAACAGATTTTTTTCGATTTTTTTCTGACGGGTACGAGTTACGCGGTTGCGGTTGACTTTTTCTTATTCGAAATCAGATCCTCTATAAAATGCACCTAATGGTTTCCTTTTAGCTTGAAATTTTTTTTTCTCGAAAATCCACAGTACCCTCCCTTGGAAAAATGACTCCGAAAAATCATGGCATTCGAAACAGATTTTTTCGATTTTTTTCTCACGGGTACGAGTTACGCGGTTGCGGTTGACTTTTTCTTATTCGAAATCAGATTCTCTATAAAATGCACCTAATGGTTTCCTTTTAGCTTGAAATTTTTTTTTCTCGAAAATCCACAGTACCCTCCCTTGGAAAAATGACTCCGAAAAATTCATGGCATTCGAAACAGATTTTTTCGATTTTTTTCTGACGGGTACGAGTTACGCGGTTGCGGTTGACTTTTTCTTATTCGAAATCAGATTCTCTATAAAATGCACCTAATGGTTTCCTTTTAGCTTGAAATTTTTTTTTCTCGAAAATCCACAGTACCCTCCCTTGGAAAAATGACTCCGAAAAATCATGGCATTCGAAACAGATTTTTTCGATTTTTTTCTCACGGGTACGAGTTACGCGGTTGCGGTTGACTTTTTCTTATTCGAAATCAGATTCTCTATAAAATGCACCTAATGGTTTCCTTTTAGCTTGAAATTTTTTTTTCTCGAAAATCCACAGTACCCTCCCTTGGAAAAATGACTCCGAAAAATCATGGCATTCGAAACAGATTTTTTTCGATTTTTTTCTGACCGGTACGAGTTACGGTTGCGGTTGACTTTTTCTTATTCGAAATCAGATTCTCTATAAAATGCACCTAATGGTTTCCTTTTAGCTTGAAATTTTTTTTTCTCGAAAATCCACAGGACCCTCCCTTGGAAAAATGACTCCGAAAAATCATGGCATTCGAAACAGACTTTTTCGATTTTTTTCTCACGGGTACGAGTTACGCGGTTGCGGTTGACTTTTTCTTATTCGAAATCAGATTCTCTATAAAATGCACCTAATGGTTTCCTTTTAGCTTGAAATTTTTTTTCTCGAAAATCCACAGTACCTTCCCTTGGAAAAATGACTCCTAAAAATAATGGCATTCGAAACAGATTTGTTCGATTTTTTTCTCACGGGTACGAGTTACGCGGTTGCGGTTGACTTTTTCTTATTCGAAATCAGATTCTCTATAAAATGCACCTAATGGTTTCCTTTTAGCTTGAAATTTTTTTTTTCTCGAAAATCCACAGTGCCCTACCTTGGAAAAATGACTCCGAAAAATCATGGCATTCGAAACAGATTTTTTCGATTTTTTTCTCACGGGTACGAGTTACGCGGTTGCGGTTGACTTTTTCTTATTCGAAATCAGATTCTCTATAAAATGCACCTAATGGTTTCCTTTTAGCTTGAAATTTTTTTTTCTTGAAAATCTACAGTACCCTCCCTTGGAAAAATGACTCGGAAAAATCATGGCATTCGAAACAGACTTTTTCGATTTTTTTCTCACGGGTACGAGTTACGCGGTTGCGGTTGACTTTTTCTTATTCGAAATCAGATTCTCTATAAAATGCAGCTAATGGTTTCCTTTTAGCTTGAAATTTTTTTTTTGAAAATCCACAGTACTCTCCCTTGGAAAAATGACTCCGAAAAATCATGGCATTCGAAACAGATTTTTTCCATTTTTTTTCTCACGGGTACGAGTTACGCGGTTGCGGTTGACTTTTTCTTATTCGAAATCAGATCCTCTATAAAATGCACCTAATGGTTTCCTTTTAGCTTGAAATTTTTTTTTCTCGAAAATCCACAGTACCCTCCCTTGGAAAAATGACTCCGAAAAATCATGGCATTCGAAACAGATTTTTTTCGATTTTTTTCTGACGGGTACGAGTTACGCGGTTGCGGTTGACTTTTTCTTATTCGAAATCAGATCCTCTATAAAATGCACCTAATGGTTTCCTTTTAGCTTGAAATTTTTTTTTCTCGAAAATCCACAGTACCCTCCCTTGGAAAAATGACTCCGAAAAATCATGGCATTCGAAACAGATTTTTTCGATTTTTTTCTCACGGGTACGAGTTACGCGGTTGCGGTTGACTTTTTCTTATTCGAAATCAGATTCTCTATAAAATGCACCTAATGGTTTCCTTTTAGCTTGAAATTTTTTTTTCTCGAAAATCCACAGTACCCTCCCTTGGAAAAATGACTCCGAAAAATTCATGGCATTCGAAACAGATTTTTTCGATTTTTTTCTGACGGGTACGAGTTACGCGGTTGCGGTTGACTTTTTCTTATTCGAAATCAGATTCTCTATAAAATGCACCTAATGGTTTCCTTTTAGCTTGAAATTTTTTTTTCTCGAAAATCCACAGTACCCTCCCTTGGAAAAATGACTCCGAAAAATCATGGCATTCGAAACAGATTTTTTCGATTTTTTCCTCACGGGTACGAGTTACGCGGTTGCGGTTGACTTTTTCTTATTCGAAATCAGATTCTCTATAAAATGCACCTAATGGTTTCCTTTTAGCTTGAAATTTTTTTTTCTCGAAAATCCACAGTACCCTCCCTTGGAAAAATGACTCCGAAAAATCATGGCATTCGAAACAGATTTTTTTCGATTTTTTTCTGACCGGTACGAGTTACGGTTGCGGTTGACTTTTTCTTATTCGAAATCAGATTCTCTATAAAATGCACCTAATGGTTTCCTTTTAGCTTGAAATTTTTTTTTCTCGAAAATCCACAGGACCCTCCCTTGGAAAAATGACTCCGAAAAATCATGGCATTCGAAACAGACTTTTTCGATTTTTTTCTCACGGGTACGAGTTACGCGGTTGCGGTTGACTTTTTCTTATTCGAAATCAGATTCTCTATAAAATGCACCTAATGGTTTCCTTTTAGCTTGAAATTTTTTTTCTCGAAAATCCACAGTACCTTCCCTTGGAAAAATGACTCCTAAAAATAATGGCATTCGAAACAGATTTGTTCGATTTTTTTCTCACGGGTACGAGTTACGCGGTTGCGGTTGACTTTTTCTTATTCGAAATCAGATTCTCTATAAAATGCACCTAATGGTTTCCTTTTAGCTTGAAATTTTTTTTTTCTCGAAAATCCACAGTGCCCTACCTTGGAAAAATGACTCCGAAAAATCATGGCATTCGAAACAGATTTTTTCGATTTTTTTCTCACGGGTACGAGTTACGCGGTTGCGGTTGACTTTTTCTTATTCGAAATCAGATTCTCTATAAAATGCACCTAATGGTTTCCTTTTAGCTTGAAATTTTTTTTTCTTGAAAATCTACAGTACCCTCCCTTGGAAAAATGACTCGGAAAAATCATGGCATTCGAAACAGACTTTTTCGATTTTTTTCTCACGGGTACGAGTTACGCGGTTGCGGTTGACTTTTTCTTATTCGAAATCAGATTCTCTATAAAATGCAGCTAATGGTTTCCTTTTAGCTTGAAATTTTTTTTTTGAAAATCCACAGTACTCTCCCTTGGAAAAATGACTCCGAAAAATCATGGCATTCGAAACAGATTTTTTCCATTTTTTTTCTCACGGGTACGAGTTACGCGGTTGCGGTTGACTTTTTCTTATTCGAAATCAGATTCTCTATAAAATGCACCTAATGGTTTCCTTTTAGCTTGAAATTTTTTTTTCTCGAAAATCCACAGTACCCACCCTTGCAAAAATGACTCCTAAAAATAATGGCATTCGAAACAGATTTGTTCGATTTTTTTCTCACGGGTACGAGTTACGCGGTTGCGGTTGACTTTTTCTTATTCGAAATCAGATTCTCTATAAAATGCACCTAATGGTTTCCTTTTAGCTTGAAATTTTTTTTTCTCGAAAATCCACAGTGCCCTACCTTGGAAAAATGACTCCGAAAAATCATGGCATTCGAAACAGATTTTTTCGATTTTTTTCTCACGGGTACGAGTTACGCGGTTGCGGTTGACTTTTTCTTATTCGAAATCAGATTCTCTATAAAATGCACCTAATGGTTTCCTTTTAGCTTGAAATTTTTTTTTCTCGAAAATCCACAGGACCCTCCCTTGGAAAAATGACTCCGAAAAATCATGGCATTCGAAACAGAGTTTTTCGATTTTTTTCTCACGGGTACGAGTTACGCGGTTGCGGTTGACTTTTTCTTATTCGAAATCAGATTCTCTATAAAATGCACCTAATGGTTTCCTTTTAGCTTGAAATTTTTTTTTCTCGAAAATCCACAGGACCCTCCCTTGGAAAAATGACTCCGAAAAATCATGGCATTCGAAACAGAGTTTTTCGATTTTTTTCTCACGGGTACGAGTTACGCGGTTGCGGTTGACTTTTTCTTATTCGAAATCAGATTCTCTATAAAATGCACCTAATGGTTTCCTTTTAGCTTGAAATTTTTTTTTCTCGAAAATCCACAGGACCCTCCCTTGGAAAAATGACTCCGAAAAATCATGGCATTCGAAACAGAGTTTTTCGATTTTTTTCTCACGGGTACGAGTTACGCGGTTGCGGTTGACTTTTTCTTATTCGAAATCAGATTCTCTATAAAATGCACCTAATGGTTTCCTTTTAGCTTGAAATTTTTTTTCTCGAAAATCCACAGTACCTTCCCTTGGAAAAATGACTCCGAAAAATCATGGCATTCGAAACAGATTTTTTCGATTTTTTTCTCACGGGTACGAGTTACGCGGTTGCGGTTGACTTTTTCTTATTCGAAATCAGATTCTCTATAAAATGCACCTAATGGTTTCCTTTTAGCTTGAAATTTTTTTTCTCGAAAATCCACAGTACCTTCCCTTGGAAAAATGACTCCTAAAAATAATGGCATTCGAAACAGATTTGTTCGATTTTTTCTCACGGGTACGAGTTACGCGGTTGCGGTTGACTTTTTCTTATTCGAAATCAGATTCTCTATAAAATGCACCTAATGGTTTCCTTTTAGCTTGAAATTTTTTTTTCTCGAAAATCCACAGTGCCCTACCTTGGAAAAATGACTCCGAAAAATCATGGCATTCGAAACAGATTTTTTCGATTTTTTTCTCACGGGTACGAGTTACGCGGTTGCGGTTGACTTTTTCTTATTCGAAATCAGATTCTCTATAAAATGCACCTAATGGTTTCCTTTTAGCTTGAAATTTTTTTTTCTCGAAAATCCACAGGACCCTCCCTTGGAAAAATGACTCCGAAAAATCATGGCATTCGAAACAGAGTTTTTCGATTTTTTTCTCACGGGTACGAGTTACGCGGTTGCGGTTGACTTTTTCTTATTCGAAATCAGATTCTCTATAAAATGCACCTAATGGTTTCCTTTTAGCTTGAAATTTTTTTTTCTCGAAAATCCACAGGACCCTCCCTTGGAAAAATGACTCCGAAAAATCATGGCATTCGAAACAGACTTTTTCGATTTTTTTCTCACGGGTACGAGTTACGCGGTTGCGGTTGACTTTTTCTTATTCGAAATCAGATTCTCTATAAAATGCACCTAATGGTTTCCTTTTAGCTTGAAATTTTTTTTCTCGAAAATCCACAGTACCTTCCCTTGGAAAAATGACTCCGAAAAATCATGGCATTCGAAACAGATTTTTTCGATTTTTTTCTCACGGGTACGAGTTACGCGGTTGCGGTTGACTTTTTCTTATTCGAAATCAGATTCTCTATAAAATGCACCTAATGGTTTCCTTTTAGCTTGAAATTTTTTTTCTCGAAAATCCACAGTACCTTCCCTTGGAAAAATGACTCCGAAAAATCATGGCATTCGAAACAGATTTTTTCGATTTTTTTCTCACGGGTACGAGTTACGCGGTTGCGGTTGACTTTTTCTTATTCGAAATCAGATTCTCTATAAAATGCACCTAATGGTTTCCTTTTGGCTTGAAATTTTTTTTTCTCGAAAATCCACAGTACCCTACCTTGGAAAAATGACTCCGAAAAATCATGACATTCGAAACAGATTTTTTTCTCACGGGTACGAGTTACGCGGTTGCGGTTGACTTTTTCTTATTCGAAATCAGATTCTCTATAAAATGCACCTAATGGTTTCCTTTTAGCTTGAAATTTTTTTTCTCGAAAATCCACAGTACCTTCCCTTGGAAAAATGACTCCGAAAAATCATGGCATTCGAAACAGATTTTTTCGATTTTTTTCTCACGGGTACGAGTTACGCGGTTGCGGTTGACTTTTTCTTATTCGAAATCAGATTCTCTATAAAATGCACCTAATGGTTTCCTTTTAGCTTGAAATTTTTTTTCTCGAAAATCCACAGTACCTTCCCTTGGAAAAATGACTCCTAAAAATAATGGCATTCGAAACAGATTTGTTCGATTTTTTCTCACGGGTACGAGTTACGCGGTTGCGGTTGACTTTTTCTTATTCGAAATCAGATTCTCTATAAAATGCACCTAATGGTTTCCTTTTAGCTTGAAATTTTTTTTTCTCGAAAATCCACAGTGCCCTACCTTGGAAAAATGACTCCGAAAAATCATGGCATTCGAAACAGATTTTTTCGATTTTTTTCTCACGGGTACGAGTTACGCGGTTGCGGTTGACTTTTTCTTATTCGAAATCAGATTCTCTATAAAATGCACCTAATGGTTTCCTTTTGGCTTGAAATTTTTTTTTCTCGAAAATCCACAGTACCCTACCTTGGAAAAATGACTCCGAAAAATCATGACATTCGAAACAGATTTTTTTCTCACGGGTACGAGTTACGCGGTTGCGGTTGACTTTTTCTTATTCGAAATCAGATTCTCTATAAAATGCACCTAATGGTTTCCTTTTAGCTTGAAATTTTTTTTCTCGAAAATCCACAGTACCTTCCCTTGGAAAAATGACTCCGAAAAATCATGGCATTCGAAACAGATTTTTTCGATTTTTTTCTCACGGGTACGAGTTACGCGGTTGCGGTTGACTTTTTCTTATTCGAAATCAGATTCTCTATAAAATGCACCTAATGGTTTCCTTTTAGCTTGAAATTTTTTTTCTCGAAAATCCACAGTACCTTCCCTTGGAAAAATGACTCCTAAAAATAATGGCATTCGAAACAGATTTGTTCGATTTTTTCTCACGGGTACGAGTTACGCGGTTGCGGTTGACTTTTTCTTATTCGAAATCAGATTCTCTATAAAATGCACCTAATGGTTTCCTTTTAGCTTGAAATTTTTTTTTCTCGAAAATCCACAGTGCCCTACCTTGGAAAAATGACTCCGAAAAATCATGGCATTCGAAACAGATTTTTTCGATTTTTTTCTCACGGGTACGAGTTACGCGGTTGCGGTTGACTTTTTCTTATTCGAAATCAGATTCTCTATAAAATGCACCTAATGGTTTCCTTTTAGCTTGAAATTTTTTTTTCTCGAAAATCCACAGGACCCTCCCTTGGAAAAATGACTCCGAAAAATCATGGCATTCGAAACAGACTTTTTCGATTTTTTTCTCACGGGTACGAGTTACGCGGTTGCGGTTGACTTTTTCTTATTCGAAATCAGATTCTCTATAAAATGCACCTAATGGTTTCCTTTTAGCTTGAAATTTTTTTTCTCGAAAATCCACAGTACCTTCCCTTGGAAAAATGACTCCGAAAAATCATGGCATTCGAAACAGATTTTTTCGATTTTTTTCTCACGGGTACGAGTTACGCGGTTGCGGTTGACTTTTTCTTATTCGAAATCAGATTCTCTATAAAATGCACCTAATGGTTTCCTTTTAGCTTGAAATTTTTTTTCTCGAAAATCCACAGTACCTTCCCTTGGAAAAATGACTCCGAAAAATCATGGCATTCGAAACAGATTTTTTCGATTTTTTTCTCACGGGTACGAGTTACGCGGTTGCGGTTGACTTTTTCTTATTCGAAATCAGATTCTCTATAAAATGCACCTAATGGTTTCCTTTTGGCTTGAAATTTTTTTTTCTCGAAAATCCACAGTACCCTACCTTGGAAAAATGACTCCGAAAAATCATGACATTCGAAACAGATTTTTTTCTCACGGGTACGAGTTACGCGGTTGCGGTTGACTTTTTCTTATTCGAAATCAGATTCTCTATAAAATGCACCTAATGGTTTCCTTTTAGCTTGAAATTTTTTTTCTCGAAAATCCACAGTACCTTCCCTTGGAAAAATGACTCCGAAAAATCATGGCATTCGAAACAGATTTTTGCGATTTTTTTCTCACGGGTACGAGTTACGCGGTTGCGGTTGACTTTTTCTTATTCGAAATCAGATTCTCTATAAAATGCACCTAATGGTTTCCTTTTGGCTTGAAATTTTTTTTTCTCGAAAATCCACAGTACCCTACCTTGGAAAAATGACTCCGAAAAAACATGGCATTCGAAACAGATTTTTTCGATTTTTTTCTCACGGGTACGAGTTACGCGGTTGCGGTTGACTTTTTCTTATTCGAAATCAGATTCTCTATAAAATGCACTTAATGGTTTCCTTTTAGCTTGAAATTTTTTTTTCTCGAAAATCCACAGGACCCTCCCTTGGAAAAATGACTCCGAAAAATCATGGCATTCGAAACAGAGTTTTTCGATTTTTTTCTCACGGGTACGAGTTACGCGGTTGCGGTTGACTTTTTCTTATTCGAAATCAGATTCTCTATAAAATGCACCTAATGGTTTCCTTTTAGCTTGAAATTTTTTTTTCTCGAAAATCCACAGGACCCTCCCTTGGAAAAATGACTCCGAAAAATCATGGCATTCGAAACAGACTTTTTCGATTTTTTTCTCACGGGTACGAGTTACGCGGTTGCGGTTGACTTTTTCTTATTCGAAATCAGATTCTCTATAAAATGCACCTAATGGTTTCCTTTTAGCTTGAAATTTTTTTTCTCGAAAATCCACAGTACCTTCCCTTGGAAAAATGACTCCGAAAAATCATGGCATTCGAAACAGATTTTTTCGATTTTTTTCTCACGGGTACGAGTTACGCGGTTGCGGTTGACTTTTTCTTATTCGAAATCAGATTCTCTATAAAATGCACCTAATGGTTTCCTTTTAGCTTGAAATTTTTTTTCTCGAAAATCCACAGTACCTTCCCTTGGAAAAATGACTCCGAAAAATCATGGCATTCGAAACAGATTTTTTCGATTTTTTTCTCACGGGTACGAGTTACGCGGTTGCGGTTGACTTTTTCTTATTCGAAATCAGATTCTCTATAAAATGCACCTAATGGTTTCCTTTTGGCTTGAAATTTTTTTTTCTCGAAAATCCACAGTACCCTACCTTGGAAAAATGACTCCGAAAAATCATGACATTCGAAACAGATTTTTTTCTCACGGGTACGAGTTACGCGGTTGCGGTTGACTTTTTCTTATTCGAAATCAGATTCTCTATAAAATGCACCTAATGGTTTCCTTTTAGCTTGAAATTTTTTTTCTCGAAAATCCACAGTACCTTCCCTTGGAAAAATGACTCCGAAAAATCATGGCATTCGAAACAGATTTTTGCGATTTTTTTCTCACGGGTACGAGTTACGCGGTTGCGGTTGACTTTTTCTTATTCGAAATCAGATTCTCTATAAAATGCACCTAATGGTTTCCTTTTGGCTTGAAATTTTTTTTTCTCGAAAATCCACAGTACCCTACCTTGGAAAAATGACTCCGAAAAAACATGGCATTCGAAACAGATTTTTTCGATTTTTTTCTCACGGGTACGAGTTACGCGGTTGCGGTTGACTTTTTCTTATTCGAAATCAGATTCTCTATAAAATGCACTTAATGGTTTTCTTTTAGATTGAAATTTTTTTTTCTCGAAAATCCACAGTACCCTCCCTTGGAAAAATGACTCCGAAAAATCATGGCATTCGAAACAGATTTTTGCGATTTTTTTCTCACGGGTACGAGTTACGCGGTTGCGGTTGACTTTTTCTTATTCGAAATCAGATTCTCTATAAAATGCACCTAATGGTTTCCTTTTAGCTTGAAATTTTTTTTTCTCGAAAATCCACAGTACCCTCCCTTGGAAAAATGACTCCGAAAAATCATGGCATTCGAAACAGATTTTTTCGATTTTTTTCTCACGGGTACGAGTTACGCGGTTGCGGTTGACTTTTTCTTATTCGAAATCAGATTCTCTATAAAATGCACCTAATGGTTTCCTTTTAGCTTGAAATTTTTTTTTCTCGAAAATCCACAGGACCCTCCCTTGGAAAAATGACTCCGAAAAATCATTGCATTCGAAACAGACTTTTTCGATTTTTTTCTCACGGGTACGAGTTACGCGGTTGCGGTTGACTTTTTCTTATTCGAAATCAGATTCTCTATAAAATGCACCTAATGGTTTCCTTTTAGCTTGAAATTTTTTTTCTCGAAAATCCACAGTACCTTCCCTTGGAAAAATGACTCCGAAAAATCATGGCATTCGAAACAGATTTTTTCGATTTTTTTCTCACGGGTACGAGTTACGCGGTTGCGGTTGACTTTTTCTTATTCGAAATCAGATTCTCTATAAAATGCACCTAATGGTTTCCTTTTGGCTTGAAATTTTCTTTTCTCGAAAATCCACAGTACCCTACCTTGGAAAAATGACTCCGAAAAAACATGGCATTCGAAACAGATTTTTTCGATTTTTTTCTCACGGGTACGAGTTACGCGGTTGCGGTTGACTTTTTCTTATTCGAAATCAGATTCTCTATAAAATGCACTTAATGGTTTTCTTTTAGATTGAAATTTTTTTTTCTCGAAAATCCACAGTACCCTCCCTTGGAAAAATGGCTCCGAAAAATCATGACATTCGAAACAGATTTTTTTCTCACGGGTACGAGTTACGCGGTTGCGGTTGACTTTTTCTTATTCGAAATCAGATTCTCTATAAAATGCACCTAATGATTTCCTTTTAGCTTGAAATTTTTTTCTCTCGAAAATCCACAGTACCCTCCCTTGGAAAAATGACTCGGAAAAATCATGGCATTCGAAACAGACTTTTTCGATTTTTTTCTCACGGGTACGAGTTACGCGGTTGCGGTTGACTTTTTCTTATTCGAAATCAGATTCTCTATAAAATGCAGCTAATGGTTTCCTTTTAGCTTGAAATTTTTTTTTTGAAAATCCACAGTACTCTCCCTTGGAAAAATGACTCCGAAAAATCATGGCATTCGAAACAGATTTTTTCCATTTTTTTTCTCACGGGTACGAGTTACGCGGTTGCGGTTGACTTTTTCTTATTCGAAATCAGATTCTCTATAAAATGCACCTAATGGTTTCCTTTTAGCTTGAAATTTTTTTTTCTCGAAAATCCACAGTACCCACCCTTGCAAAAATGACTCCTAAAAATAATGGCATTCGAAACAGATTTGTTCGATTTTTTTCTCACGGGTACGAGTTACGCGGTTGCGGTTGACTTTTTCTTATTCGAAATCAGATTCTCTATAAAATGCACCTAGTGGTTTCCTTTTAGCTTGAAATTTTTTTTTCTCGAAAATCCACAGTGCCCTACCTTGGAAAAATGACTCCGAAAAATCATGGCATTCGAAACAGATTTTTTCGATTTTTTTCTCACGGGTACGAGTTACGCGGTTGCGGTTGACTTTTTCTTATTCGAAATCAGATTCTCTATAAAATGCACTTAATGGTTTTCTTTTAGATTGAAATTTTTTTTTCTCGAAAATCCACAGTACCCTCCCTTGGAAAAATGGCTCCGAAAAATCATGACATTCGAAACAGATTTTTTTCTCACGGGTACGAGTTACGCGGTTGCGGTTGACTTTTTCTTATTCGAAATCAGATTCTCTATAAAATGCACCTAATGGTTTCCTTTTAGCTTGAAATTTTTTTTCTCGAAAATCCACAGTACCTTCCCTTGGAAAAATGACTCCGAAAAATCATGGCATTCGAAACAGATTTTTGCGATTTTTTTCTCACGGGTACGAGTTACGCGGTTGCGGTTGACTTTTTCTTATTCGAAATCAGATTCTCTATAAAATGCACCTAATGGTTTCCTTTTGGCTTGAAATTTTTTTTTCTCGAAAATCCACAGTACCCTACCTTGGAAAAATGACTCCGAAAAAACATGGCATTCGAAACAGATTTTTTCGATTTTTTTCTCACGGGTACGAGTTACGCGGTTGCGGTTGACTTTTTCTTATTCGAAATCAGATTCTCTATAAAATGCACTTAATGGTTTTCTTTTAGATTGAAATTTTTTTTTCTCGAAAATCCACAGTACCCTCCCTTGGAAAAATGGCTCCGAAAAATCATGACATTCGAAACAGATTTTTTTCTCACGGGTACGAGTTACGCGGTTGCGGTTGACTTTTTCTTATTCGAAATCAGATTCTCTATAAAATGCACCTAATGGTTTCCTTTTAGCTTGAAATTTTTTTTTCTCGAAAATCCACAGTACCCTCCCTTGGAAAAATGACTCCGAAAAATCATGGCATTCGAAACAGATTTTTGCGATTTTTTTCTCACGGGTACGAGTTACGCGGTTGCGGTTGACTTTTTCTTATTCGAAATCAGATTCTCTATAAAATGCACCTAATGGTTTCCTTTTAGCTTGAAATTTTTTTTTCTCGAAAATCCACAGTACCCTCCCTTGGAAAAATGACTCCGAAAAATCATGGCATTCGAAACAGATTTTTTCGATTTTTTTCTCACGGGTACGAGTTACGCGGTTGCGGTTGACTTTTTCTTATTCGAAATCAGATTCTCTATAAAATGCACCTAATGGTTTCCTTTTAGCTTGAAATTTTTTTTTCTCGAAAATCCACAGGACCCTCCCTTGGAAAAATGACTCCGAAAAATCATGGCATTCGAAACAGACTTTTTCGATTTTTTTCTCACGGGTACGAGTTACGCGGTTGCGGTTGACTTTTTCTTATTCGAAATCAGATTCTCTATAAAATGCACCTAATGGTTTCCTTTTAGCTTGAAATTTTTTTTCTCGAAAATCCACAGTACCTTCCCTTGGAAAAATGACTCCGAAAAATCATGGCATTCGAAACAGATTTTTTCGATTTTTTTCTCACGGGTACGAGTTACGCGGTTGCGGTTGACTTTTTCTTATTCGAAATCAGATTCTCTATAAAATGCACCTAATGGTTTCCTTTTGGCTTGAAATTTTCTTTTCTCGAAAATCCACAGTACCCTACCTTGGAAAAATGACTCCGAAAAAACATGGCATTCGAAACAGATTTTTTCGATTTTTTTCTCACGGGTACGAGTTACGCGGTTGCGGTTGACTTTTTCTTATTCGAAATCAGATTCTCTATAAAATGCACTTAATGGTTTTCTTTTAGATTGAAATTTTTTTTTCTCGAAAATCCACAGTACCCTCCCTTGGAAAAATGGCTCCGAAAAATCATGGCATTCGAAACATAGTTTTTCGATTTTTTTCTCACGGGTACGAGTTACGCGGTTGCGGTTGACTTTTTCTTATTCGAAATCAGATTCTCTATAAAATGCACCTAATGGTTTCCTTTTAGCTTGAAATTTTTTTTTCTCGAAAATCCACAGGACCCTCCCTTGGAAAAATGACTCCGAAAAATCATGGCATTCGAAACAGACTTTTTCGATTTTTTTCTCACGGGTACAAGTTACGCGGTTGCGGTTCACTTTTTCTTATTCGAAATCAGATTCTCTATAAAATGCACCTAATGGTTTCCTTTTAGCTTGAAATTTTTTTTCTCGAAAATCCACAGTACCTTCCCTTGGAAAAATGACTCCGAAAAATCATGGCATTCGAAACAGATTTTTTCGATTTTTTTCTCACGGGTACGAGTTACGCGGTTGCGGTTGACTTTTTCTTATTCGAAATCAGATTCTCTATAAAATGCACCTAATGGTTTCCTTTTAGCTTGAAATTTTTTTTCTCGAAAATCCACAGTACCTTCCCTTGGAAAAATGACTCCTAAAAATAATGGCATTCGAAACAGATTTGTTCGATTTTTTCTCACGGGTACGAGTTACGCGGTTGCGGTTGACTTTTTCTTATTCGAAATCAGATTCTCTATAAAATGCACCTAATGGTTTCCTTTTAGCTTGAAATTTTTTTTTCTCGAAAATCCACAGTGCCCTACCTTGGAAAAATGACTCCGAAAAATCATGGCATTCGAAACAGATTTTTTCGATTTTTTTCTCACGGGTACGAGTTACGCGGTTGCGGTTGACTTTTTCTTATTCGAAATCAGATTCTCTATGAAATGCACCTAATGGTTTCCTTTTAGCTTGAAATTTTTTTTTCTCGAAAATCCACAGGACCCTCCCTTGGAAAAATGACTCCGAAAAATCATGGCATTCGAAACAGAGTTTTTCGATTTTTTTCTCACGGGTACGAGTTACGCGGTTGCGGTTGACTTTTTCTTATTCGAAATCAGATTCTCTATAAAATGCACCTAATGGTTTCCTTTTAGCTTGAAATTTTTTTTTCTCGAAAATCCACAGGACCCTCCCTTGGAAAAATGACTCCGAAAAATCATGGCATTCGAAACAGACTTTTTCGATTTTTTTCTCACGGGTACGAGTTACGCGGTTGCGGTTGACTTTTTCTTATTCGAAATCAGATTCTCTATAAAATGCACCTAATGGTTTCCTTTTAGCTTGAAATTTTTTTTCTCGAAAATCCACAGTACCTTCCCTTGGAAAAATGACTCCGAAAAATCATGGCATTCGAAACAGATTTTTTCGATTTTTTTCTCACGGGTACGAGTTACGCGGTTGCGGTTGACTTTTTCTTATTCGAAATCAGATTCTCTATAAAATGCACCTAATGGTTTCCTTTTAGCTTGAAATTTTTTTTCTCGAAAATCCACAGTACCTTCCCTTGGAAAAATGACTCCGAAAAATCATGGCATTCGAAACAGATTTTTTCGATTTTTTTCTCACGGGTACGAGTTACGCGGTTGCGGTTGACTTTTTCTTATTCGAAATCAGATTCTCTATAAAATGCACCTAATGGTTTCCTTTTGGCTTGAAATTTTTTTTTCTCGAAAATCCACAGTACCCTACCTTGGAAAAATGACTCCGAAAAAACATGGCATTCGAAACAGATTTTTTCGATTTTTTTCTCACGGGTACGAGTTACGCGGTTGCGGTTGACTTTTTCTTATTCGAAATCAGATTCTCTATAAAATGCACTTAATGGTTTTCTTTTAGATTGAAATTTTTTTTTCTCGAAAATCCACAGTACCCTCCCTTGGAAAAATGGCTCCGAAAAATCATGACATTCGAAACAGATTTTTTTCTCACGGGTACGAGTTACGCGGTTGCGGTTGACTTTTTCTTATTCGAAATCAGATTCTCTATAAAATGCACCTAATGGTTTCCTTTTAGCTTGAAATTTTTTTTTCTCGAAAATCCACAGGACCCTCCCTTGGAAAAATGACTCCGAAAAATCATGGCATTCGAAACAGACTTTTTCGATTTTTTTCTCACGGGTACGAGTTACGCGGTTGCGGTTGACTTTTTCTTATTCGAAATCAGATTCTCTATAAAATGCACCTAATGGTTTCCTTTTAGCTTGAAATTTTTTTTCTCGAAAATCCACAGTACCTTCCCTTGGAAAAATGACTCCGAAAAATCATGGCATTCGAAACAGATTTTTTCGATTTTTTTCTCACGGGTACGAGTTACGCGGTTGCGGTTGACTTTTTCTTATTCGAAATCAGATTCTCTATAAAATGCACCTAATGGTTTCCTTTTGGCTTGAAATTTTTTTTCTCGAAAATCCACAGTACCTTCCCTTGGAAAAATGACTCCGAAAAATCATGGCATTCGAAACAGATTTTTTCGATTTTTTTCTCACGGGTACGAGTTACGCGGTTGCGGTTGACTTTTTCTTATTCGAAATCAGATTCTCTATAAAATGCACCTAATGGTTTCCTTTTAGCTTGAAATTTTTTTTCTCGAAAATCCACAGTACCTTCCCTTGGAAAAATGACTCCTAAAAATAATGGCATTCGAAACAGATTTGTTCGATTTTTTCTCACGGGTACGAGTTACGCGGTTGCGGTTGACTTTTTCTTATTCGAAATCAGATTCTCTATAAAATGCACCTAATGGTTTCCTTTTAGCTTGAAATTTTTTTTTCTCGAAAATCCACAGTGCCCTACCTTGGAAAAATGACTCCGAAAAATCATGGCATTCGAAACAGATTTTTTCGATTTTTTTCTCACGGGTACGAGTTACGCGGTTGCGGTTGACTTTTTCTTATTCGAAATCAGATTCTCTATAAAATGCACCTAATGGTTTCCTTTTAGCTTGAAATTTTTTTTTCTCGAAAATCCACAGGACCCTCCCTTGGAAAAATGACTCCGAAAAATCATGGCATTCGAAACAGAGTTTTTCGATTTTTTTCTCACGGGTACGAGTTACGCGGTTGCGGTTGACTTTTTCTTATTCGAAATCAGATTCTCTATAAAATGCACCTAATGGTTTCCTTTTAGCTTGAAATTTTTTTTTCTCGAAAATCCACAGGACCCTCCCTTGGAAAAATGACTCCGAAAAATCATGGCATTCGAAACAGACTTTTTCGATTTTTTTCTCACGGGTACGAGTTACGCGGTTGCGGTTGACTTTTTCTTATTCGAAATCAGATTCTCTATAAAATGCACCTAATGGTTTCCTTTTAGCTTGAAATTTTTTTTCTTGAAAATCCACAGTACCTTCCCTTGGAAAAATGACTCCGAAAAATCATGGCATTCGAAACAGATTTTTTCGATTTTTTTCTCACGGGTACGAGTTACGCGGTTGCGGTTGACTTTTTCTTATTCGAAATCAGATTCTCTATAAAATGCACCTAATGGTTTCCTTTTAGCTTGAAATTTTTTTTCTCGAAAATCCACAGTACCTTCCCTTGGAAAAATGACTCCGAAAAATCATGGCATTCGAAACAGATTTTTTCGATTTTTTTCTCACGGGTACGAGTTACGCGGTTGCGGTTGACTTTTTCTTATTCGAAATCAGATTCTCTATAAAATGCACCTAATGGTTTCCTTTTGGCTTGAAATTTTTTTTTCTCGAAAATCCACAGTACCCTACCTTGGAAAAATGACTCCGAAAAAACATGGCATTCGAAACAGATTTTTTCGATTTTTTTCTCACGGGTACGAGTTACGCGGTTGCGGTTGACTTTTTCTTATTCGAAATCAGATTCTCTATAAAATGCACTTAATGGTTTTCTTTTAGATTGAAATTTTTTTTTCTCGAAAATCCACAGTACCCTCCCTTGGAAAAATGGCTCCGAAAAATCATGACATTCGAAACAGATTTTTTTCTCACGGGTACGAGTTACGCGGTTGCGGTTGACTTTTTCTTATTCGAAATCAGATTCTCTATAAAATGCACCTAATGGTTTCCTTTTAGCTTGAAATTTTTTTTTCTCGAAAATCCACAGGACCCTCCCTTGGAAAAATGACTCCGAAAAATCATGGCATTCGAAACAGACTTTTTCGATTTTTTTCTCACGGGTACGAGTTACGCGGTTGCGGTTGACTTTTTCTTATTCGAAATCAGATTCTCTATAAAATGCACCTAATGGTTTCCTTTTAGCTTGAAATTTTTTTTTCTCGAAAATCCACAGGACCCTCCCTTGGAAAAATGACTCCGAAAAATCATGGCATTCGAAACAGAGTTTTTCGATTTTTTTCTCACGGGTACGAGTTACGCGGTTGCGGTTGACTTTTTCTTATTCGAAATCAGATTCTCTATAAAATGCACCTAATGGTTTCCTTTTAGCTTGAAATTTTTTTTTCTCGAAAATCCACAGGACCCTCCCTTGGAAAAATGACTCCGAAAAATCATGGCATTCGAAACAGACTTTTTCGATTTTTTTCTCACGGGTACGAGTTACGCGGTTGCGGTTGACTTTTTCTTATTCGAAATCAGATTCTCTATAAAATGCACCTAATGGTTTCCTTTTAGCTTGAAATTTTTTTTCTTGAAAATCCACAGTACCTTCCCTTGGAAAAATGACTCCGAAAAATCATGGCATTCGAAACAGATTTTTTCGATTTTTTTCTCACGGGTACGAGTTACGCGGTTGCGGTTGACTTTTTCTTATTCGAAATCAGATTCTCTATAAAATGCACCTAATGGTTTCCTTTTAGCTTGAAATTTTTTTTCTCGAAAATCCACAGTACCTTCCCTTGGAAAAATGACTCCGAAAAATCATGGCATTCGAAACAGATTTTTTCGATTTTTTTCTCACGGGTACGAGTTACGCGGTTGCGGTTGACTTTTTCTTATTCGAAATCAGATTCTCTATAAAATGCACCTAATGGTTTCCTTTTGGCTTGAAATTTTTTTTTCTCGAAAATCCACAGTACCCTACCTTGGAAAAATGACTCCGAAAAAACATGGCATTCGAAACAGATTTTTTCGATTTTTTTCTCACGGGTACGAGTTACGCGGTTGCGGTTGACTTTTTCTTATTCGAAATCAGATTCTCTATAAAATGCACTTAATGGTTTTCTTTTAGATTGAAATTTTTTTTTCTCGAAAATCCACAGTACCCTCCCTTGGAAAAATGGCTCCGAAAAATCATGACATTCGAAACAGATTTTTTTCTCACGGGTACGAGTTACGCGGTTGCGGTTGACTTTTTCTTATTCGAAATCAGATTCTCTATAAAATGCACCTAATGGTTTCCTTTTAGCTTGAAATTTTTTTTTCTCGAAAATCCACAGGACCCTCCCTTGGAAAAATGACTCCGAAAAATCATGGCATTCGAAACAGACTTTTTCGATTTTTTTCTCACGGGTACGAGTTACGCGGTTGCGGTTGACTTTTTCTTATTCGAAATCAGATTCTCTATAAAATGCACCTAATGGTTTCCTTTTAGCTTGAAATTTTTTTCTCGAAAATCCACAGTACCTTCCCTTGGAAAAATGACTCCGAAAAATCATGGCATTCGAAACAGATTTTTTCGATTTTTTTCTCACGGGTACGAGTTACGCGGTTGCGGTTGACTTTTTCTTATTCGAAATCAGATTCTCTATAAAATGCACCTAATGGTTTCCTTTTGGCTTGAAATTTTCTTTTCTCGAAAATCCACAGTACCCTACCTTGGAAAAATGACTCCGAAAAAACATGGCATTCGAAACAGATTTTTTCGATTTTTTTCTCACGGGTACGAGTTACGCGGTTGCGGTTGACTTTTTCTTATTCGAAATCAGATTCTCTATAAAATGCACTTAATGGTTTTCTTTTAGATTGAAATTTTTTTTTCTCGAAAATCCACAGTACCCTCCCTTGGAAAAATGGCTCCGAAAAATCATGACATTCGAAACAGATTTTTTTCTCACGGGTACGAGTTACGCGGTTGCGGTTGACTTTTTCTTATTCGAAATCAGATTCTCTATAAAATGCACCTAATGATTTCCTTTTAGCTTGAAATTTTTTTCTCTCGAAAATCCACAGTACCCTCCCTTGGAAAAATGACTCGGAAAAATCATGGCATTCGAAACAGACTTTTTCGATTTTTTTCTCACGGGTACGAGTTACGCGGTTGCGGTTGACTTTTTCTTATTCGAAATCAGATTCTCTATAAAATGCAGCTAATGGTTTCCTTTTAGCTTGAAATTTTTTTTTTGAAAATCCACAGTACTCTCCCTTGGAAAAATGACTCCGAAAAATCATGGCATTCGAAACAGATTTTTTCCATTTTTTTTCTCACGGGTACGAGTTACGCGGTTGCGGTTGACTTTTTCTTATTCGAAATCAGATTCTCTATAAAATGCACCTAATGGTTTCCTTTTAGCTTGAAATTTTTTTTTCTCGAAAATCCACAGTACCCACCCTTGCAAAAATGACTCCTAAAAATAATGGCATTCGAAACAGATTTGTTCGATTTTTTTCTCACGGGTACGAGTTACGCGGTTGCGGTTGACTTTTTCTTATTCGAAATCAGATTCTCTATAAAATGCACCTAATGGTTTCCTTTTAGCTTGAAATTTTTTTTCTCGAAAATCCACAGTACCTTCCCTTGGAAAAATGACTCCGAAAAATCATGGCATTCGAAACAGATTTTTTCGATTTTTTTCTCACGGGTACGAGTTACGCGGTTGCGGTTGACTTTTTCTTATTCGAAATCAGATTCTCTATAAAATGCACCTAATGGTTTCCTTTTGGCTTGAAATTTTCTTTTCTCGAAAATCCACAGTACCCTCCCTTGGAAAAATGGCTCCGAAAAATCATGACATTCGAAACAGATTTTTTTCTCACGGGTACGAGTTACGCGGTTGCGGTTGACTTTTTCTTATTCGAAATCAGATTCTCTATAAAATGCACCTAATGATTTCCTTTTAGCTTGAAATTTTTTTCTCTCGAAAATCCACAGTACCCTCCCTTGGAAAAATGACTCGGAAAAATCATGGCATTCGAAACAGACTTTTTCGATTTTTTTCTCACGGGTACGAGTTACGCGGTTGCGGTTGACTTTTTCTTATTCGAAATCAGATTCTCTATAAAATGCAGCTAATGGTTTCCTTTTAGCTTGAAATTTTTTTTTTGAAAATCCACAGTACTCTCCCTTGGAAAAATGACTCCGAAAAATCATGGCATTCGAAACAGATTTTTTCCATTTTTTTTCTCACGGGTACGAGTTACGCGGTTGCGGTTGACTTTTTCTTATTCGAAATCAGATTCTCTATAAAATGCACCTAATGGTTTCCTTTTAGCTTGAAATTTTTTTTTCTCGAAAATCCACAGTACCCACCCTTGCAAAAATGACTCCTAAAAATAATGGCATTCGAAACAGATTTGTTCGATTTTTTTCTCACGGGTACGAGTTACGCGGTTGCGGTTGACTTTTTCTTATTCGAAATCAGATTCTCTATAAAATGCACCTAATGGTTTCCTTTTAGCTTGAAATTTTTTTTTCTCGAAAATCCACAGTGCCCTACCTTGGAAAAATGACTCCGAAAAATCATGGCATTCGAAACAGATTTTTTCGATTTTTTTCTCACGGGTACGAGTTACGCGGTTGCGGTTGACTTTTTCTTATTCGAAATCAGATTCTCTATAAAATGCACCTAATGGTTTCCTTTTAGCTTGAAATTTTTTTTTCTCGAAAATCCACAGGACCCTCCCTTGGAAAAATGACTCCGAAAAATCATGGCATTCGAAACAGAGTTTTTCGATTTTTTTCTCACGGGTACGAGTTACGCGGTTGCGGTTGACTTTTTCTTATTCGAAATCAGATTCTCTATAAAATGCACCTAATGGTTTCCTTTTAGCTTGAAATTTTTTTTTCTCGAAAATCCACAGGACCCTCCCTTGGAAAAATGACTCCGAAAAATCATGGCATTCGAAACAGACTTTTTCGATTTTTTTCTCACGGGTACGAGTTACGCGGTTGCGGTTGACTTTTTCTTATTCGAAATCAGATTCTCTATAAAATGCACCTAATGGTTTCCTTTTAGCTTGAAATTTTTTTTCTCGAAAATCCACAGTACCTTCCCTTGGAAAAATGACTCCGAAAAATCATGGCATTCGAAACAGATTTTTTCGATTTTTTTCTCACGGGTACGAGTTACGCGGTTGCGGTTGACTTTTTCTTATTCGAAATCAGATTCTCTATAAAATGCACCTAATGGTTTCCTTTTAGCTTGAAATTTTTTTTCTCGAAAATCCACAGTACCTTCCCTTGGAAAAATGACTCCTAAAAATAATGGCATTCGAAACAGATTTGTTCGATTTTTTCTCACGGGTACGAGTTACGCGGTTGCGGTTGACTTTTTCTTATTCGAAATCAGATTCTCTATAAAATGCACCTAATGGTTTCCTTTTAGCTTGAAATTTTTTTTTCTCGAAAATCCACAGTGCCCTACCTTGGAAAAATGACTCCGAAAAATCATGGCATTCGAAACAGATTTTTTCGATTTTTTTCTCACGGGTACGAGTTACGCGGTTGCGGTTGACTTTTTCTTATTCGAAATCAGATTCTCTATAAAATGCACCTAATGGTTTCCTTTTAGCTTGAAATTTTTTTTTCTCGAAAATCCACAGGACCCTCCCTTGGAAAAATGACTCCGAAAAATCATGGCATTCGAAACAGAGTTTTTCGATTTTTTTCTCACGGGTACGAGTTACGCGGTTGCGGTTGACTTTTTCTTATTCGAAATCAGATTCTCTATAAAATGCACCTAATGGTTTCCTTTTAGCTTGAAATTTTTTTTTCTCGAAAATCCACAGGACCCTCCCTTGGAAAAATGACTCCGAAAAATCATGGCATTCGAAACAGACTTTTTCGATTTTTTTCTCACGGGTACGAGTTACGCGGTTGCGGTTGACTTTTTCTTATTCGAAATCAGATTCTCTATAAAATGCACCTAATGGTTTCCTTTTAGCTTGAAATTTTTTTTCTCGAAAATCCACAGTACCTTCCCTTGGAAAAATGACTCCGAAAAATCATGGCATTCGAAGCAGATTTTTTCGATTTTTTTCTCACGGGTACGAGTTACGCGGTTGCGGTTGACTTTTTCTTATTCGAAATCAGATTCTCTATAAAATGCACCTAATGGTTTCCTTTTGGCTTGAAATTTTTTTTTCTCGAAAATCCACAGTACCCTACCTTGGAAAAATGACTCCGAAAAAACATGGCATTCGAAACAGATTTTTTCGATTTTTTTCTCACGGGTACGAGTTACGCGGTTGCGGTTGACTTTTTCTTATTCGAAATCAGATTCTCTATAAAATGCACTTAATGGTTTTCTTTTAGATTGAAATTTTTTTTTCTCGAAAATCCACAGTACCCTCCCTTGGAAAAATGGCTCCGAAAAATCATGACATTCGAAACAGATTTTTTTCTCACGGGTACGAGTTACGCGGTTGCGGTTGACTTTTTCTTATTCGAAATCAGATTCTCTATAAAATGCACCTAATGGTTTCCTTTTAGCTTGAAATTTTTTTTTCTCGAAAATCCACAGTACCCTCCCTTGGAAAAATGACTCCGAAAAATCATGGCATTCGAAACAGATTTTTGCGATTTTTTTCTCACGGGTACGAGTTACGCGGTTGCGGTTGACTTTTTCTTATTCGAAATCAGATTCTCTATAAAATGCACCTAATGGTTTCCTTTTAGCTTGAAATTTTTTTTTCTCGAAAATCCACAGTACCCTCCCTTGGAAAAATGACTCCGAAAAATCATGGCATTCGAAACAGATTTTTTCGATTTTTTTCTCACGGGTACGAGTTACGCGGTTGCGGTTGACTTTTTCTTATTCGAAATCAGATTCTCTATAAAATGCACCTAATGGTTTCCTTTTAGCTTGAAATTTTTTTTTCTCGAAAATCCACAGGACCCTCCCTTGGAAAAATGACTCCGAAAAATCATGGCATTCGAAACAGACTTTTTCGATTTTTTTCTCACGGGTACGAGTTACGCGGTTGCGGTTGACTTTTTCTTATTCGAAATCAGATTCTCTATAAAATGCACCTAATGGTTTCCTTTTAGCTTGAAATTTTTTTTCTCGAAAATCCACAGTACCTTCCCTTGGAAAAATGACTCCGAAAAATCATGGCATTCGAAACAGACTTTTTCGATTTTTTTCTCACGGGTACGAGTTACGCGGTTGCGGTTGACTTTTTCTTATTCGAAATCAGATTCTCTATAAAATGCAGCTAATGGTTTCCTTTTAGCTTGAAATTTTTTTTTTGAAAATCCACAGTACCCTCCCTTGGAAAAATGACTCCGAAAAATCATGGCATTCGAAACAGATTTTTTCCATTTTTTTTCTCACGGGTACGAGTTACGCGGTTGCGGTTGACTTTTTCTTATTCGAAATCAGATTCTCTATAAAATGCACCTAATGGTTTCCTTTTAGCTTGAAATTTTTTTTCTCGAAAATCCACAGTACCCTCCCTTGGAAAAATGACTCCGAAAAATCATGGCATTCGAAAGAGATTTTTTCGATTTTTTTCTCACGGGTACGAGTTACGCGGTTGCGGTTGACTTTTTCTTATTCGAAATCAGATTCTCTATAAAATGCACCTAATGGTTTCCTTTTAGCTTGAAATTTTTTTTTCTCGAAAATCCACAGTACCCTCCCTTGGAAAAATGACTCCGAAAAATCATGGCATTCGAAACAGATTTTTGCGATTTTTTTCTCACGGGTACGAGTTACGCGGTTGCGGTTGACTTTTTCTTATTCGAAATCAGATTCTCTATAAAATGCACTTAATGGTTTCCTTTTAGCTTGAAATTTTTTTTTCTCGAAAATCCACAGTACCCTCCCTTGGAAAAATGACTCCGAAAAATCATGGCATTCGAAACAGATTTTTTCGATTTTTTTCTCACGGGTACGAGTTACGCGGTTGCGGTTGACTTTTTCTTATTCGAAATCAGATTCTCTATAAAATGCACCTAATGGTTTCCTTTTAGCTTGAAATTTTTTTTTCTCGAAAATCCACAGTACCCTCCCTTGGAAAAATGACTCCGAAAAATCATGGCATTCGAAACAGAGTTTTTCGATTTTTTTCTCACGGGTACGAGTTACGCGGTTGCGGTTGACTTTTTCTTATTCGAAATCAGATTCTCTATAAAATGCACCTAATGGTTTCCTTTTAGCTTGAAATTTTTTTTTCTCGAAAATCCACAGGACCCTCCCTTGGAAAAATGACTCCGAAAAATCATGGCATTCGAAACAGACTTTTTCGATTTTTTTCTCACGGGTACGAGTTACGCGGTTGCGGTTGACTTTTTCTTATTCGAAATCAGATTCTCTATAAAATGCACCTAATGGTTTCCTTTTAGCTTGAAATTTTTTTTCTCGAAAATCCACAGTACCTTCCCTTGGAAAAATGACTCCGAAAAATCATGGCATTCGAAACAGATTTTTTCGATTTTTTTCTCACGGGTACGAGTTACGCGGTTGCGGTTGACTTTTTCTTATTCGAAATCAGATTCTCTATAAAATGCACCTAATGGTTTCCTTTTAGCTTGAAATTTTTTTTCTCGAAAATCCACAGTACCTTCCCTTGGAAAAATGACTCCGAAAAATCATGGCATTCGAAACAGATTTTTTCGATTTTTTTCTCACGGGTACGAGTTACGCGGTTGCGGTTGACTTTTTCTTATTCGAAATCAGATTCTCTATAAAATGCACCTAATGGTTTCCTTTTGGATTGAAATTTTCTTTTCTCGAAAATCCACAGTACCCTACCTTGGAAAAATGACTCCGAAAAAACATGGCATTCGAAACAGATTTTTTCGATTTTTTTCTCACGGGTACGAGTTACGCGGTTGCGGTTGACTTTTTCTTATTCGAAATCAGATTCTCTATAAAATGCACTTAATGGTTTTCTTTTAGATTGAAATTTTTTTTTCTCGAAAATCCACAGTACCCTCCCTTGGAAAAATGGCTCCGAAAAATCATGACATTCGAAACAGATTTTTTTCTCACGGGTACGAGTTACGCGGTTGCGGTTGACTTTTTCTTATTCGAAATCAGATTCTCTATAAAATGCACCTAATGATTTCCTTTTAGCTTGAAATTTTTTTCTCTCGAAAATCCACAGTACCCTCCCTTGGAAAAATGACTCGGAAAAATCATGGCATTCGAAACAGACTTTTTCGATTTTTTTCTCACGGGTACGAGTTACGCGGTTGCGGTTGACTTTTTGTTATTCGAAATCAGATTCTCTATAAAATGCAGCTAATGGTTTCCTTTTAGCTTGAAATTTTTTTTTTGAAAATCCACAGTACCCTCCCTTGGAAAAATGACTCCGAAAAATCATGGCATTCGAAACAGATTTTTTCCATTTTTTTTCTCACGGGTACGAGTTACGCGGTTGCGGTTGACTTTTTCTTATTCGAAATCAGATTCTCTATAAAATGCACCTAATGGTTTCCTTTTAGCTTGAAATTTTTTTTTCTCGAAAATCCACATTGCCCTACCTTGGAAAAATGACTCCGAAAAATCATGGCATTCGAAACAGATTTTTTCGATTTTTTTCTCACGGGTACGAGTTACGCGGTTGCGGTTGACTTTTTCTTATTCGAAATCAGATTCTCTATAAAATGCACCTAATGGTTTCCTTTTAGCTTGAAATTTTTTTTTCTCGAAAATCCACAGGACCCTCCCTTGGAAAAATGACTCCGAAAAATCATGGCATTCGAAACAGAGTTTTTCGATTTTTTTCTCACGGGTACGAGTTACGCGGTTGCGGTTGACTTTTCTTATTCGAAATCAGATTCTCTATAAAATGCACCTAATGGTTTCCTTTTAGCTTGAAATTTTTTTTTCTCGAAAATCCACAGGACCCTCCCTTGGAAAAATGACTCCGAAAAATCATGGCATTCGAAACAGACTTTTTCGATTTTTTTCTCACGGGTACGAGTTACGCGGTTGCGGTTTACTTTTTCTTATTCGAAATCAGATTCTCTATAAAATGCACCTAATGGTTTCCTTTTAGCTTGAATTTTTTTTTCTCGAAAATCCACAGTACCTTCCCTTGGAAAAATGACTCCGAAAAATCATGGCATTCGAAACAGATTTTTTCGATTTTTTTCTCACGGGTACGAGTTACGCGGTTGCGGTTGACTTTTTCTTATTCGAAATCAGATTCTCTATAAAATGCACCTAATGGTTTCCTTTTAGCTTGAAATTTTTTTTCTCGAAAATCCACAGTACCTTCCCTTGGAAAAATGACTCCTAAAAATAATGGCATTCGAAACAGATTTGTTCGATTTTTTTCTCACGGGTACGAGTTACGCGGTTGCGGTTGACTTTTTCTTATTCGAAATCAGATTCTCTATAAAATGCACCTAATGGTTTCCTTTTAGCTTGAAATTTTTTTTTCTCGAAAATCCACAGTGCCCTACCTTGGAAAAATGACTCCGAAAAATCATGGCATTCGAAACAGATTTTTTCGATTTTTTTCTCACGGGTACAAGTTACGCGGTTGCGGTTGACTTTTTCTTATTCGAAATCAGATTCTCTATAAAATGCACCTAATGGTTTCCTTTTAGCTTGAAATTTTTTTTTCTCGAAAATCCACAGGACCCTCCCTTGGAAAAATGACTCCGAAAAATCATGGCATTCGAAACAGACTTTTTCGATTTTTTTCTCACGGGTACGAGTTACGCGGTTGCGGTTGACTTTTTCTTATTCGAAATCAGATTCTCTATAAAATGCAGCTAATGGTTTCCTTTTAGCTTGAAATTTTTTTTTTGAAAATCCACAGTACCCTCCCTTGGAAAAATGACTCCGAAAAATCATGGCATTCGAAACAGATTTTTTCCATTTTTTTTCTCACGGGTACGAGTTACGCGGTTGCGGTTGACTTTTTCTTATTCGAAATCAGATTCTCTATAAAATGCACCTAATGGTTTCCTTTTAGCTTGAAATTTTTTTTTCTCGAAAATCCACAGTACCCACCCTTGCAAAAATGACTCCTAAAAATAATGGCATTCGAAACAGATTTGTTCGATTTTTTTCTCACGGGTACGAGTTACGCGGTTGCGGTTGACTTTTTCTTATTCGAAATCAGATTCTCTATAAAATGCACCTAATGGTTTCCTTTTAGCTTGAAATTTTTTTTTTCTCGAAAATCCACAGTGCCCTACCTTGGAAAAATGACTCCGAAAAATCATGGCATTCGAAACAGATTTTTTCGATTTTTTTCTCACGGGTACGAGTTACGCGGTTGCGGTTGACTTTTTCTTATTCGAAATCAGATTCTCTATAAAATGCACCTAATGGTTTCCTTTTAGCTTGAAATTTTTTTTTCTTGAAAATCTACAGTACCCTCCCTTGGAAAAATGACTCCGAAAAATCATGGCATTCGAAACAGATTTTTTCGATTTTTTTCTCACGGGTACGAGTTACGCGGTTGCGGTTGACTTTTTCTTATTCGAAATCAGATTCTCTATAAAATGCACCTAATGGTTTCCTTTTAGCTTGAAATTTTTTTTTCTCGAAAATCCACAGGACCCTCCCTTGGAAAAATGACTCCGAAAAATCATGGCATTCGAAACAGACTTTTTCGATTTTTTTCTCACGGGTACGAGTTACGCGGTTGCGGTTGACTTTTTCTTATTCGAAATCAGATTCTCTATAAAATGCACCTAATGGTTTCCTTTTAGCTTGAAATTTTTTTTCTCGAAAATCCACAGTAACTTCCCTTGGAAAAATGACTCCGAAAAATCATGGCATTCGAAACAGACTTTTTCGATTTTTTTCTCACGGGTACGAGTTACGCGGTTGCGGTTGACTTTTTCTTATTCGAAATCAGATTCTCTATAAAATGCACCTAATGGTTTCCTTTTGGCTTGAAATTTTTTTTTCTCGAAAATCCACAGTACCCTACCTTGGAAAAATGACTCCGAAAAATCATGGCATTCGAAACAGAGTTTTTCGATTTTTTTCTCACGGGTACGAGTTACGCGGTTGCGGTTGACTTTTTCTTATTCGAAATCAGATTCTCTATAAAATGCACCTAATGGTTTCCTTTTAGCTTGAAATTTTTTTTCTCGAAAATCCACAGTACCTTCCCTTGGAAAAATGACTCCGAAAAATCATGGCATTCGAAACAGATTTTTTCGATTTTTTTCTCACGGGTACGAGTTACGCGGTTGCGGTTGACTTTTTCTTATTCGAAATCAGATTCTCTATAAAATGCACCTAATGGTTTCCTTTTAGCTTGAAATTTTTTTTTCTCGAAAATCCACAGTACCCTACCTTGGAAAAATGACTCCAAAAAATCATGGCATTCGAAACAGATTTTTTCGATTTTTTTCTCACGGGTACGAGTTACGCGGTTGCGGTTGACTTTTTCTTATTGGAAATCAGATTCTCTATAAAATGCACCTAATGGTTTCCTTTTAGCTTGAAATTTTTTTTCCCGAAAATCCACTGTACCTTCCCTTGGAAAAATGACTCCGAAAAATCATGGCATTCGAAACAGATTTTTTCGATTTTTTTCTCACGGGTACGAGTTACGCGGTTGCGGTTGACTTTTTCTTATTCGAAATCAGATTCTCTATAAAATGCACCTAATGGTTTCCTTTTAGCTTGAAATTTTTTTTTTGAAAATCCACAGTACCCTCCCTTGGAAAAATGACTCCGAAAAATCATGGCATTCGAAACAGATTTTTTCCATTTTTTTTCTCACGGGTACGAGTTACGCGGTTGCGGTTGACTTTTTCTTATTCGAAATCAGATTCTCTATAAAATGCACCTAATGGTTTCCTTTTAGCTTGAAATTTTTTTTTCTCGAAAATCCACAGTGCCCTACCTTGGAAAAATGACTCCGAAAAATCATGGCATTCGAAACAGATTTTTTCGATTTTTTTCTCACGGGTACGAGTTACGCGGTTGCGGTTGACTTTTTCTTATTCGAAATCAGATTCTCTATAAAATGCACCTAATGGTTTCCTTTTAGCTTGAAATTTTTTTTTCTCGAAAATCCACAGGACCCTCCCTTGGAAAAATGACTCCGAAAAATCATGGCATTCGAAACAGAGTTTTTCGATTTTTTTCTCACGGGTACGAGTTACGCGGTTGCGGTTGACTTTTTCTTATTCGAAATCAGATTCTCTATAAAATGCACCTAATGGTTTCCTTTTAGCTTGAAATTTTTTTTTCTCGAAAATCCACAGGACCCTCCCTTGGAAAAATGACTCCGAAAAATCATGGCATTCGAAACAGAGTTTTTCGATTTTTTTCTCACGGGTACGAGTTACGCGGTTGCGGTTGACTTTTTCTTATTCGAAATCAGATTCTCTATAAAATGCACCTAATGGTTTCCTTTTAGCTTGAAATTTTTTTTTCTCGAAAATCCACAGGACCCTCCCTTGGAAAAATGACTCCGAAAAATCATGGCATTCGAAACAGACTTTTTCGATTTTTTTCTCACGGGTACGAGTTACGCGGTTGCGGTTGACTTTTTCTTATTCGAAATCAGATTCTGTATAAAATGCACCTAATGGTTTCCTTTTAGCTTGAAATTTTTTTTCTCGAAAATCCACAGTACCTTCCCTTGGAAAAATGACTCCGAAAAATCATGGCATTCGAAACAGATTTTTTCGATTTTTTTCTCACGGGTACGAGTTACGCGGTTGCGGTTGACTTTTTCTTATTCGAAATCAGATTCTCTATAAAATGCACCTAATGGTTTCCTTTTAGCTTGAAATTTTTTTTCTCGAAAATCCACAGTACCTTCCCTTGGAAAAATGACTCCGAAAAATCATGGCATTCGAAACAGATTTTTTCGATTTTTTTCTCACGGGTACGAGTTACGCGGTTGCGGTTGACTTTTTCTTATTCGAAATCAGATTCTCTATAAAATGCACCTAATGGTTTCCTTTTGGCTTGAAATTTTTTTTTCTCGAAAATCCACAGTACCCTACCTTGCAAAAATGACTCCGAAAAAACATGGCATTCGAAACAGATTTTTTCGATTTTTTTCTCACGGGTACGAGTTACGCGGTTGCGGTTGACTTTTTCTTATTCGAAATCAGATTCTCTATAAAATGCACCTAATGATTTCCTTTTAGCTTGAAATTTTTTTCTCTCGAAAATCCACAGTACCCTCCCTTGGAAAAATGACTCGGAAAAATCATGGCATTCGAAACAGACTTTTTCGATTTTTTTCTCACGGGTACGAGTTACGCGGTTGCGGTTGACTTTTTCTTATTCGAAATCAGATTCTCTATAAAATGCAGCTAATGGTTTCCTTTTAGCTTGAAATTTTTTTTTTGAAAATCCACAGTACCCTCCCTTGGAAAAATGACTCCGAAAAATCATGGCATTCGAAACAGATTTTTTCCATTTTTTTTCTCACGGGTACGAGTTACGCGGTTGCGGTTGACTTTTTCTTATTCGAAATCAGATTCTCTATAAAATGCACCTAATGGTTTCCTTTTAGCTTGAAATTTTTTTTTCTCGAAAATCCACAGTACCCACCCTTGCAAAAATGACTCCTAAAAATAATGGCATTCGAAACAGATTTGTTCGATTTTTTTCTCACGGGTACGAGTTACGCGGTTGCGGTTGACTTTTTCTTATTCGAAATCAGATTCTCTATAAAATGCACCTAATGGTTTCCTTTTAGCTTGAAATTTTTTTTTTCTCGAAAATCCACAGTGCCCTACCTTGGAAAAATGACTCCGAAAAATCATGGCATTCGAAACAGATTTTTTCGATTTTTTTCTCACGGGTACGAGTTACGCGGTTGCGGTTGACTTTTTCTTATTCGAAATCAGATTCTCTATAAAATGCACCTAATGGTTTCCTTTTAGCTTGAAATTTTTTTTTCTTGAAAATCTACAGTACCCTCCCTTGGAAAAATGACTCCGAAAAATCATGGCATTCGAAACAGATTTTTTCGATTTTTTTCTCACGGGTACGAGTTACGCGGTTGCGGTTGACTTTTTCTTATTCGAAATCAGATTCTCTATAAAATGCACCTAATGGTTTCCTTTTAGCTTGAAATTTTTTTTTCTCGAAAATCCACAGGACCCTCCCTTGGAAAAATGACTCCGAAAAATCATGGCATTCGAAACAGACTTTTTCGATTTTTTTCTCACGGGTACGAGTTACGCGGTTGCGGTTGACTTTTTCTTATTCGAAATCAGATTCTCTATAAAATGCACCTAATGGTTTCCTTTTAGCTTGAAATTTTTTTTCTCGAAAATCCACAGTAACTTCCCTTGGAAAAATGACTCCGAAAAATCATGGCATTCGAAACAGACTTTTTCGATTTTTTTCTCACGGGTACGAGTTACGCGGTTGCGGTTGACTTTTTCTTATTCGAAATCAGATTCTCTATAAAATGCACCTAATGGTTTCCTTTTGGCTTGAAATTTTTTTTTCTCGAAAATCCACAGTACCCTACCTTGGAAAAATGACTCCGAAAAATCATGGCATTCGAAACAGAGTTTTTCGATTTTTTTCTCACGGGTACGAGTTACGCGGTTGCGGTTGACTTTTTCTTATTCGAAATCAGATTCTCTATAAAATGCACCTAATGGTTTCCTTTTAGCTTGAAATTTTTTTTTCTCGAAAATCCACAGGACCCTCCCTTGGAAAAATGACTCCGAAAAATCATGGCATTCGAAACAGACTTTTTCGATTTTTTTCTCACGGGTACGAGTTACGCGGTTGCGGTTGACTTTTTCTTATTCGAAATCAGATTCTGTATAAAATGCACCTAATGGTTTCCTTTTAGCTTGAAATTTTTTTTCTCGAAAATCCACAGTACCTTCCCTTGGAAAAATGACTCCGAAAAATCATGGCATTCGAAACAGATTTTTTCGATTTTTTTCTCACGGGTACGAGTTACGCGGTTGCGGTTGACTTTTTCTTATTCGAAATCAGATTCTCTATAAAATGCACCTAATGGTTTCCTTTTAGCTTGAAATTTTTTTTCTCGAAAATCCACAGTACCTTCCCTTGGAAAAATGACTCCGAAAAATCATGGCATTCGAAACAGATTTTTTCGATTTTTTTCTCACGGGTACGAGTTACGCGGTTGCGGTTGACTTTTTCTTATTCGAAATCAGATTCTCTATAAAATGCACCTAATGGTTTCCTTTTAGCTTGAAATTTTTTTTTCTCGAAAATCCACAGGACCCTCCCTTGGAAAAATGACTCCGAAAAATCATGGCATTCGAAACAGACTTTTTCGATTTTTTTCTCACGGGTACGAGTTACGCGGTTGCGGTTGACTTTTTCTTATTCGAAATCAGATTCTGTATAAAATGCACCTAATGGTTTCCTTTTAGCTTGAAATTTTTTTTCTCGAAAATCCACAGTACCTTCCCTTGGAAAAATGACTCCGAAAAATCATGGCATTCGAAACAGATTTTTTCGATTTTTTTCTCACGGGTACGAGTTACGCGGTTGCGGTTGACTTTTTCTTATTCGAAATCAGATTCTCTATAAAATGCACCTAATGGTTTCCTTTTAGCTTGAAATTTTTTTTCTCGAAAATCCACAGTACCTTCCCTTGGAAAAATGACTCCGAAAAATCATGGCATTCGAAACAGATTTTTTCGATTTTTTTCTCACGGGTACGAGTTACGCGGTTGCGGTTGACTTTTTCTTATTCGAAATCAGATTCTCTATAAAATGCACCTAATGGTTTCCTTTTAGCTTGAAATTTTTTTTTCTCGAAAATCCACAGGACCCTCCCTTGGAAAAATGACTCCGAAAAATCATGGCATTCGAAACAGAGTTTTTCGATTTTTTTCTCACGGGTACGAGTTACGCGGTTGCGGTTGACTTTTTCTTATTCGAAATCAGATTCTCTATAAAATGCACCTAATGGTTTCCTTTTAGCTTGAAATTTTTTTTTCTCGAAAATCCACAGGACCCTCCCTTGGAAAAATGACTCCGAAAAATCATGGCATTCGAAACAGACTTTTTCGATTTTTTTCTCACGGGTACGAGTTACGCGGTTGCGGTTGACTTTTTCTTATTCGAAATCAGATTCTGTATAAAATGCACCTAATGGTTTCCTTTTAGCTTGAAATTTTTTTTCTCGAAAATCCACAGTACCTTCCCTTGGAAAAATGACTCCGAAAAATCATGGCATTCGAAACAGATTTTTTCGATTTTTTTCTCACGGGTACGAGTTACGCGGTTGCGGTTGACTTTTTCTTATTCGAAATCAGATTCTCTATAAAATGCACCTAATGGTTTCCTTTTAGCTTGAAATTTTTTTTCTCGAAAATCCACAGTACCTTCCCTTGGAAAAATGACTCCGAAAAATCATGGCATTCGAAACAGATTTTTTCGATTTTTTTCTCACGGGTACGAGTTACGCGGTTGCGGTTGACTTTTTCTTATTCGAAATCAGATTCTCTATAAAATGCACCTAATGGTTTCCTTTTGGCTTGAAATTTTTTTTTCTCGAAAATCCACAGTACCCTACCTTGGAAAAATGACTCCGAAAAAACATGGCATTCGAAACAGATTTTTTCGATTTTTTTCTCACGGGTACGAGTTACGCGGTTGCGGTTGACTTTTTCTTATTCGAAATCAGATTCTCTATAAAATGCACTTAATGGTTTTCTTTTAGATTGAAATTTTTTTTTCTCGAAAATCCACAGTACCCTCCCTTGGAAAAATGGCTCCGAAAAATCATGACATTCGAAACAGATTTTTTTTCACGGGTACGAGTTACGCGGTTGCGGTTGACTTTTTCTTATTCGAAATCAGATTCTCTATAAAATGCACCTAATGATTTCCTTTTAGCTTGAAATTTTTTTCTCTCGAAAATCCACAGTACCCTCCCTTGGAAAAATGACTCGGAAAAATCATGGCATTCGAAACAGACTTTTTCGATTTTTTTCTCACGGGTACGAGTTACGCGGTTGCGGTTGACTTTTTCTTATTCGAAATCAGATTCTCTATAAAATGCAGCTAATGGTTTCCTTTTAGCTTGAAATTTTTTTTTTGAAAATCCACAGTACCCTCCCTTGGAAAAATGACTCCGAAAAATCATGGCATTCGAAACAGATTTTTTCCATTTTTTTTCTCACGGGTACGAGTTACGCGGTTGCGGTTGACTTTTTCTTATTCGAAATCAGATTCTCTATAAAATGCACCTAATGGTTTCCTTTTAGCTTGAAATTTTTTTTTCTCGAAAATCCACAGTACCCACCCTTGCAAAAATGACTCCTAAAAATAATGGCATTCGAAACAGATTTGTTCGATTTTTTTCTCACGGGTACGAGTTACGCGGTTGCGGTTGACTTTTTCTTATTCGAAATCAGATTCTCTATAAAATGCACCTAATGGTTTCCTTTTAGCTTGAAATTTTTTTTTTCTCGAAAATCCACAGTGCCCTACCTTGGAAAAATGACTCCGAAAAATCATGGCATTCGAAACAGATTTTTTCGATTTTTTTCTCACGGGTACGAGTTACGCGGTTGCGGTTGACTTTTTCTTATTCGAAATCAGATTCTCTATAAAATGCACCTAATGGTTTCCTTTTAGCTTGAAATTTTTTTTTCTTGAAAATCTACAGTACCCTCCCTTGGAAAAATGACTCCGAAAAATCATGGCATTCGAAACAGATTTTTTCGATTTTTTTCTCACGGGTACGAGTTACGCGGTTGCGGTTGACTTTTTCTTATTCGAAATCAGATTCTCTATAAAATGCACCTAATGGTTTCCTTTTAGCTTGAAATTTTTTTTTCTCGAAAATCCACAGGACCCTCCCTTGGAAAAATGACTCCGAAAAATCATGGCATTCGAAACAGACTTTTTCGATTTTTTTCTCACGGGTACGAGTTACGCGGTTGCGGTTGACTTTTTCTTATTCGAAATCAGATTCTCTATAAAATGCACCTAATGGTTTCCTTTTAGCTTGAAATTTTTTTTCTCGAAAATCCACAGTAACTTCCCTTGGAAAAATGACTCCGAAAAATCATGGCATTCGAAACAGACTTTTTCGATTTTTTTCTCACGGGTACGAGTTACGCGGTTGCGGTTGACTTTTTCTTATTCGAAATCAGATTCTCTATAAAATGCACCTAATGGTTTCCTTTTGGCTTGAAATTTTTTTTTCTCGAAAATCCACAGTACCCTACCTTGGAAAAATGACTCCGAAAAATCATGGCATTCGAAACAGAGTTTTTCGATTTTTTTCTCACGGGTACGAGTTACGCGGTTGCGGTTGACTTTTTCTTATTCGAAATCAGATTCTCTATAAAATGCACCTAATGGTTTCCTTTTAGCTTGAAATTTTTTTTTCTCGAAAATCCACAGGACCCTCCCTTGGAAAAATGACTTCGAAAAATCATGGCATTCGAAACAGACTTTTTCGATTTTTTTCTCACGGGTACGAGTTACGCGGTTGCGGTTGACTTTTTCTTATTCGAAATCAGATTCTCTATAAAATGCACCTAATGGTTTCCTTTTAGCTTGAAATTTTTTTTTCTCGAAAATCCACAGGACCCTCCCTTGGAAAAATGACTCCGAAAAATCATGGCATTCGAAACAGAGTTTTTCGATTTTTTTCTCACGGGTACGAGTTACGCGGTTGCGGTTGACTTTTTCTTATTCGAAATCAGATTCTGTATAAAATGCACCTAATGGTTTCCTTTTAGCTTGAAATTTTTTTTCTCGAAAATCCACAGTACCTTCCCTTGGAAAAATGACTCCGAAAAATCATGGCATTCGAAACAGATTTTTTCGATTTTTTTCTCACGGGTACGAGTTACGCGGTTGCGGTTGACTTTTTCTTATTCGAAATCAGATTCTCTATAAAATGCACCTAATGGTTTCCTTTTAGCTTGAAATTTTTTTTCTCGAAAATCCACAGTACCTTCCCTTGGAAAAATGACTCCGAAAAATCATGGCATTCGAAACAGATTTTTTCGATTTTTTTCTCACGGGTACGAGTTACGCGGTTGCGGTTGACTTTTTCTTATTCGAAATCAGATTCTCTATAAAATGCACCTAATGGTTTCCTTTTGGCTTGAAATTTTTTTTTCTCGAAAATCCACAGTACCCTACCTTGGAAAAATGACTCCGAAAAAACATGGCATTCGAAACAGATTTTTTCGATTTTTTTCTCACGGGTACGAGTTACGCGGTTGCGGTTGACTTTTTCTTATTCGAAATCAGATTCTCTATAAAATGCACTTAATGGTTTTCTTTTAGATTGAAATTTTTTTTTCTCGAAAATCCACAGTACCCTCCCTTGGAAAAATGGCTCCGAAAAATCATGACATTCGAAACAGATTTTTTTTCACGGGTACGAGTTACGCGGTTGCGGTTGACTTTTTCTTATTCGAAATCAGATTCTCTATAAAATGCACCTAATGATTTCCTTTTAGCTTGAAATTTTTTTCTCTCGAAAATCCACAGTACCCTCCCTTGGAAAAATGACTCGGAAAAATCATGGCATTCGAAACAGACTTTTTCGATTTTTTTCTCACGGGTACGAGTTACGCGGTTGCGGTTGACTTTTTCTTATTCGAAATCAGATTCTCTATAAAATGCAGCTAATGGTTTCCTTTTAGCTTGAAATTTTTTTTTTGAAAATCCACAGTACCCTCCCTTGGAAAAATGACTCCGAAAAATCATGGCATTCGAAACAGATTTTTTCCATTTTTTTTCTCACGGGTACGAGTTACGCGGTTGCGGTTGACTTTTTCTTATTCGAAATCAGATTCTCTATAAAATGCACCTAATGGTTTCCTTTTAGCTTGAAATTTTTTTTTCTCGAAAATCCACAGTACCCACCCTTGCAAAAATGACTCCTAAAAATAATGGCATTCGAAACAGATTTGTTCGATTTTTTTCTCACGGGTACGAGTTACGCGGTTGCGGTTGACTTTTTCTTATTCGAAATCAGATTCTCTATAAAATGCACCTAATGGTTTCCTTTTAGCTTGAAATTTTTTTTTTCTCGAAAATCCACAGTGCCCTACCTTGGAAAAATGACTCCGAAAAATCATGGCATTCGAAACAGATTTTTTCGATTTTTTTCTCACGGGTACGAGTTACGCGGTTGCGGTTGACTTTTTCTTATTCGAAATCAGATTCTCTATAAAATGCACCTAATGGTTTCCTTTTAGCTTGAAATTTTTTTTTCTTGAAAATCTACAGTACCCTCCCTTGGAAAAATGACTCCGAAAAATCATGGCATTCGAAACAGATTTTTTCGATTTTTTTCTCACGGGTACGAGTTACGCGGTTGCGGTTGACTTTTTCTTATTCGAAATCAGATTCTCTATAAAATGCACCTAATGGTTTCCTTTTAGCTTGAAATTTTTTTTTCTCGAAAATCCACAGGACCCTCCCTTGGAAAAATGACTCCGAAAAATCATGGCATTCGAAACAGACTTTTTCGATTTTTTTCTCACGGGTACGAGTTACGCGGTTGCGGTTGACTTTTTCTTATTCGAAATCAGATTCTCTATAAAATGCACTTAATGGTTTTCTTTTAGATTGAAATTTTTTTTTCTCGAAAATCCACAGTACCCTCCCTTGGAAAAATGGCTCCGAAAAATCATGACATTCGAAACAGATTTTTTTTCACGGGTACGAGTTACGCGGTTGCGGTTGACTTTTTCTTATTCGAAATCAGATTCTCTATAAAATGCACCTAATGATTTCCTTTTAGCTTGAAATTTTTTTCTCTCGAAAATCCACAGTACCCTCCCTTGGAAAAATGACTCGGAAAAATCATGGCATTCGAAACAGACTTTTTCGATTTTTTTCTCACGGGTACGAGTTACGCGGTTGCGGTTGACTTTTTCTTATTCGAAATCAGATTCTCTATAAAATGCAGCTAATGGTTTCCTTTTAGCTTGAAATTTTTTTTTTGAAAATCCACAGTACCCTCCCTTGGAAAAATGACTCCGAAAAATCATGGCATTCGAAACAGATTTTTTCCATTTTTTTTCTCACGGGTACGAGTTACGCGGTTGCGGTTGACTTTTTCTTATTCGAAATCAGATTCTCTATAAAATGCACCTAATGGTTTCCTTTTAGCTTGAAATTTTTTTTTCTCGAAAATCCACAGTACCCACCCTTGCAAAAATGACTCCTAAAAATAATGGCATTCGAAACAGATTTGTTCGATTTTTTTCTCACGGGTACGAGTTACGCGGTTGCGGTTGACTTTTTCTTATTCGAAATCAGATTCTCTATAAAATGCACCTAATGGTTTCCTTTTAGCTTGAAATTTTTTTTTTCTCGAAAATCCACAGTGCCCTACCTTGGAAAAATGACTCCGAAAAATCATGGCATTCGAAACAGATTTTTTCGATTTTTTTCTCACGGGTACGAGTTACGCGGTTGCGGTTGACTTTTTCTTATTCGAAATCAGATTCTCTATAAAATGCACCTAATGGTTTCCTTTTAGCTTGAAATTTTTTTTTCTTGAAAATCTACAGTACCCTCCCTTGGAAAAATGACTCCGAAAAATCATGGCATTCGAAACAGATTTTTTCGATTTTTTTCTCACGGGTACGAGTTACGCGGTTGCGGTTGACTTTTTCTTATTCGAAATCAGATTCTCTATAAAATGCACCTAATGGTTTCCTTTTAGCTTGAAATTTTTTTTTCTCGAAAATCCACAGGACCCTCCCTTGGAAAAATGACTCCGAAAAATCATGGCATTCGAAACAGACTTTTTCGATTTTTTTCTCACGGGTACGAGTTACGCGGTTGCGGTTGACTTTTTCTTATTCGAAATCAGATTCTCTATAAAATGCACCTAATGGTTTCCTTTTAGCTTGAAATTTTTTTTCTCGAAAATCCACAGTAACTTCCCTTGGAAAAATGACTCCGAAAAATCATGGCATTCGAAACAGACTTTTTCGATTTTTTTCTCACGGGTACGAGTTACGCGGTTGCGGTTGACTTTTTCTTATTCGAAATCAGATTCTCTATAAAATGCACCTAATGGTTTCCTTTTGGCTTGAAATTTTTTTTTCTCGAAAATCCACAGTACCCTACCTTGGAAAAATGACTCCGAAAAATCATGGCATTCGAAACAGAGTTTTTCGATTTTTTTCTCACGGGTACGAGTTACGCGGTTGCGGTTGACTTTTTCTTATTCGAAATCAGATTCTCTATAAAATGCACCTAATGGTTTCCTTTTAGCTTGAAATTTTTTTTTCTCGAAAATCCACAGGACCCTCCCTTGGAAAAATGACTCCGAAAAATCATGGCATTCGAAACAGACTTTTTCGATTTTTTTCTCACGGGTACGAGTTACGCGGTTGCGGTTGACTTTTTCTTATTCGAAATCAGATTCTCTATAAAATGCACCTAATGGTTTCCTTTTAGCTTGAAATTTTTTTTCTCGAAAATCCACAGTACCTTCCCTTGGAAAAATGACTCCTAAAAATAATGGCATTCGAAACAGATTTGTTCGATTTTTTTCTCACGGGTACGAGTTACGCGGTTGCGGTTGACTTTTTCTTATTCGAAATCAGATTCTCTATAAAATGCACCTAATGGTTTCCTTTTAGCTTGAAATTTTTTTTCTCGAAAATCCACAGTAACTTCCCTTGGAAAAATGACTCCGAAAAATCATGGCATTCGAAACAGACTTTTTCGATTTTTTTCTCACGGGTACGAGTTACGCGGTTGCGGTTGACTTTTTCTTATTCGAAATCAGATTCTCTATAAAATGCACCTAATGGTTTCCTTTTGGCTTGAAATTTTTTTTTCTCGAAAATCCACAGTACCCTACCTTGGAAAAATGACTCCGAAAAATCATGGCATTCGAAACAGAGTTTTTCGATTTTTTTCTCACGGGTACGAGTTACGCGGTTGCGGTTGACTTTTTCTTATTCGAAATCAGATTCTCTATAAAATGCACCTAATGGTTTCCTTTTAGCTTGAAATTTTTTTTTCTCGAAAATCCACAGGACCCTCCCTTGGAAAAATGACTCCGAAAAATCATGGCATTCGAAACAGACTTTTTCGATTTTTTTCTCACGGGTACGAGTTACGCGGTTGCGGTTGACTTTTTCTTATTCGAAATCAGATTCTCTATAAAATGCACTTAATGGTTTTCTTTTAGATTGAAATTTTTTTTTCTCGAAAATCCACAGTACCCTCCCTTGGAAAAATGGCTCCGAAAAATCATGACATTCGAAACAGATTTTTTTTCACGGGTACGAGTTACGCGGTTGCGGTTGACTTTTTCTTATTCGAAATCAGATTCTCTATAAAATGCACCTAATGATTTCCTTTTAGCTTGAAATTTTTTTCTCTCGAAAATCCACAGTACCCTCCCTTGGAAAAATGACTCGGAAAAATCATGGCATTCGAAACAGACTTTTTCGATTTTTTTCTCACGGGTACGAGTTACGCGGTTGCGGTTGACTTTTTCTTATTCGAAATCAGATTCTCTATAAAATGCAGCTAATGGTTTCCTTTTAGCTTGAAATTTTTTTTTTGAAAATCCACAGTACCCTCCCTTGGAAAAATGACTCCGAAAAATCATGGCATTCGAAACAGATTTTTTCCATTTTTTTTCTCACGGGTACGAGTTACGCGGTTGCGGTTGACTTTTTCTTATTCGAAATCAGATTCTCTATAAAATGCACCTAATGGTTTCCTTTTAGCTTGAAATTTTTTTTTCTCGAAAATCCACAGTACCCACCCTTGCAAAAATGACTCCTAAAAATAATGGCATTCGAAACAGATTTGTTCGATTTTTTTCTCACGGGTACGAGTTACGCGGTTGCGGTTGACTTTTTCTTATTCGAAATCAGATTCTCTATAAAATGCACCTAATGGTTTCCTTTTAGCTTGAAATTTTTTTTTTCTCGAAAATCCACAGTGCCCTACCTTGGAAAAATGACTCCGAAAAATCATGGCATTCGAAACAGATTTTTTCGATTTTTTTCTCACGGGTACGAGTTACGCGGTTGCGGTTGACTTTTTCTTATTCGAAATCAGATTCTCTATAAAATGCACCTAATGGTTTCCTTTTAGCTTGAAATTTTTTTTTCTTGAAAATCTACAGTACCCTCCCTTGGAAAAATGACTCCGAAAAATCATGGCATTCGAAACAGATTTTTTCGATTTTTTTCTCACGGGTACGAGTTACGCGGTTGCGGTTGACTTTTTCTTATTCGAAATCAGATTCTCTATAAAATGCACCTAATGGTTTCCTTTTAGCTTGAAATTTTTTTTTCTCGAAAATCCACAGGACCCTCCCTTGGAAAAATGACTCCGAAAAATCATGGCATTCGAAACAGACTTTTTCGATTTTTTTCTCACGGGTACGAGTTACGCGGTTGCGGTTGACTTTTTCTTATTCGAAATCAGATTCTCTATAAAATGCACCTAATGGTTTCCTTTTAGCTTGAAATTTTTTTTCTCGAAAATCCACAGTAACTTCCCTTGGAAAAATGACTCCGAAAAATCATGGCATTCGAAACAGACTTTTTCGATTTTTTTCTCACGGGTACGAGTTACGCGGTTGCGGTTGACTTTTTCTTATTCGAAATCAGATTCTCTATAAAATGCACCTAATGGTTTCCTTTTGGCTTGAAATTTTTTTTTCTCGAAAATCCACAGTACCCTACCTTGGAAAAATGACTCCGAAAAATCATGGCATTCGAAACAGAGTTTTTCGATTTTTTTCTCACGGGTACGAGTTACGCGGTTGCGGTTGACTTTTTCTTATTCGAAATCAGATTCTCTATAAAATGCACCTAATGGTTTCCTTTTAGCTTGAAATTTTTTTTTCTCGAAAATCCACAGGACCCTCCCTTGGAAAAATGACTCCGAAAAATCATGGCATTCGAAACAGACTTTTTCGATTTTTTTCTCACGGGTACGAGTTACGCGGTTGCGGTTGACTTTTTCTTATTCGAAATCAGATTCTCTATAAAATGCACCTAATGGTTTCCTTTTAGCTTGAAATTTTTTTTCTCGAAAATCCACAGTACCTTCCCTTGGAAAAATGACTCCTAAAAATAATGGCATTCGAAACAGATTTGTTCGATTTTTTTCTCACGGGTACGAGTTACGCGGTTGCGGTTGACTTTTTCTTATTCGAAATCAGATTCTCTATAAAATGCACCTAATGGTTTCCTTTTAGCTTGAAATTTTTTTTTTCTCGAAAATCCACAGTGCCCTACCTTGGAAAAATGACTCCGAAAAATCATGGCATTCGAAACAGATTTTTTCGATTTTTTTCTCACGGGTACGAGTTACGCGGTTGCGGTTGACTTTTTCTTATTCGAAATCAGATTCTCTATAAAATGCACCTAATGGTTTCCTTTTAGCTTGAAATTTTTTTTTCTTGAAAATCTACAGTACCCTCCCTTGGAAAAATGACTCCGAAAAATCATGGCATTCGAAACAGATTTTTTCGATTTTTTTCTCACGGGTACGAGTTACGCGGTTGCGGTTGACTTTTTCTTATTCGAAATCAGATTCTCTATAAAATGCACCTAATGGTTTCCTTTTAGCTTGAAATTTTTTTTTCTCGAAAATCCACAGGACCCTCCCTTGGAAAAATGACTCCGAAAAATCATGGCATTCGAAACAGACTTTTTCGATTTTTTTCTCACGGGTACGAGTTACGCGGTTGCGGTTGACTTTTTCTTATTCGAAATCAGATTCTCTATAAAATGCACCTAATGGTTTCCTTTTAGCTTGAAATTTTTTTTCTCGAAAATCCACAGTAACTTCCCTTGGAAAAATGACTCCGAAAAATCATGGCATTCGAAACAGACTTTTTCGATTTTTTTCTCACGGGTACGAGTTACGCGGTTGCGGTTGACTTTTTCTTATTCGAAATCAGATTCTCTATAAAATGCACCTAATGGTTTCCTTTTGGCTTGAAATTTTTTTTTCTCGAAAATCCACAGTACCCTACCTTGGAAAAATGACTCCGAAAAATCATGGCATTCGAAACAGAGTTTTTCGATTTTTTTCTCACGGGTACGAGTTACGCGGTTGCGGTTGACTTTTTCTTATTCGAAATCAGATTCTCTATAAAATGCACCTAATGGTTTCCTTTTAGCTTGAAATTTTTTTTTCTCGAAAATCCACAGGACCCTCCCTTGGAAAAATGACTCCGAAAAATCATGGCATTCGAAACAGACTTTTTCGATTTTTTTCTCACGGGTACGAGTTACGCGGTTGCGGTTGACTTTTTCTTATTCGAAATCAGATTCTCTATAAAATGCACCTAATGGTTTCCTTTTAGCTTGAAATTTTTTTTCTCGAAAATCCACAGTACCTTCCCTTGGAAAAATGACTCCGAAAAATCATGGCATTCGAAACAGATTTTTTCGATTTTTTTCTCACGGGTACGAGTTACGCGGTTGCGGTTGACTTTTTCTTATTCGAAATCAGATTCTCTATAAAATGCACCTAATGGTTTCCTTTTAGCTTGAAATTTTTTTTTCTCGAAAATCCACAGTACCCTACCTTGGAAAAATGACTCCAAAAAATCATGGCATTCGAAACAGATTTTTTCGATTTTTTTCTCACGGGTACGAGTTACGCGGTTGCGGTTGACTTTTTCTTATTGGAAATCAGATTCTCTATAAAATGCACCTAATGGTTTCCTTTTAGCTTGAAATTTTTTTTCCCGAAAATCCACTGTACCTTCCCTTGGAAAAATGACTCCGAAAAATCATGGCATTCGAAACAGATTTTTTCGATTTTTTTCTCACGGGTACGAGTTACGCGGTTGCGGTTGACTTTTTCTTATTCGAAATCAGATTCTCTATAAAATGCACCTAATGGTTTCCTTTTAGCTTGAAATTTTTTTTTCTCGAAAATCCACAGTACCCTCCCTTGGAAAAATGACCCCGAAAAATCATGGCATTCGAAACAGATTTTTTCGATTTTTTTCTCACGGGTACGAGTTACGCGGTTGCGGTTGACTTTTTCTTATTCGAAATCAGATTCTCTATAAAATGCAGCTAATGGTTTCCTTTTAGCTGGAAATTTTTTTTTTGAAAATCCACAGTACCCTCCCTTGGAAAAATGACTCCGAAAAATCATGGCATTCGAAACAGATTTTTTCCATTTTTTTTCTCACGGGTACGAGTTACGCGGTTGCGGTTGACTTTTTCTTATTCGAAATCAGATTCTCTATAAAATGCACTTAATGGTTTCCTTTTAGCTTGAAATTTTTTTCTCTCGAAAATCCACAGTACCCTCCCTTGGAAAAATGACTCGGAAAAATCATGGCATTCGAAACAGACTTTTTCGATTTTTTTCTCACGGGTACGAGTTACGCGGTTGCGGTTGACTTTTTCTTATTCGAAATCAGATTCTCTATAAAATGCAGCTAATGGTTTCCTTTTAGCTTGAAATTTTTTTTTTGAAAATCCACAGTACCCTCCCTTGGAAAAATGACTCCGAAAAATCATGGCATTCGAAACAGATTTTTTCCATTTTTTTTCTCACGGGTACGAGTTACGCGGTTGCGGTTGACTTTTTCTTATTCGAAATCAGATTCTCTATAAAATGCACCTAATGGTTTCCTTTTAGCTTGAAATTTTTTTTTCTCGAAAATCCACAGTACCCACCCTTGCAAAAATGACTCCTAAAAATAATGGCATTCGAAACAGATTTGTTCGATTTTTTTCTCACGGGTACGAGTTACGCGGTTGCGGTTGACTTTTTCTTATTCGAAATCAGATTCTCTATAAAATGCACCTAATGGTTTCCTTTTAGCTTGAAATTTTTTTTTTCTCGAAAATCCACAGTGCCCTACCTTGGAAAAATGACTCCGAAAAATCATGGCATTCGAAACAGATTTTTTCGATTTTTTTCTCACGGGTACGAGTTACGCGGTTGCGGTTGACTTTTTCTTATTCGAAATCAGATTCTCTATAAAATGCACCTAATGGTTTCCTTTTAGCTTGAAATTTTTTTTTCTTGAAAATCTACAGTACCCTCCCTTGGAAAAATGACTCCGAAAAATCATGGCATTCGAAACAGATTTTTTCGATTTTTTTCTCACGGGTACGAGTTACGCGGTTGCGGTTGACTTTTTCTTATTCGAAATCAGATTCTCTATAAAATGCACCTAATGGTTTCCTTTTAGCTTGAAATTTTTTTTTCTCGAAAATCCACAGGACCCTCCCTTGGAAAAATGACTCCGAAAAATCATGGCATTCGAAACAGACTTTTTCGATTTTTTTCTCACGGGTACGAGTTACGCGGTTGCGGTTGACTTTTTCTTATTCGAAATCAGATTCTCTATAAAATGCACCTAATGGTTTCCTTTTAGCTTGAAATTTTTTTTCTCGAAAATCCACAGTAACTTCCCTTGGAAAAATGACTCCGAAAAATCATGGCATTCGAAACAGACTTTTTCGATTTTTTTCTCACGGGTACGAGTTACGCGGTTGCGGTTGACTTTTTCTTATTCGAAATCAGATTCTCTATAAAATGCACCTAATGGTTTCCTTTTGGCTTGAAATTTTTTTTTCTCGAAAATCCACAGTACCCTACCTTGGAAAAATGACTCCGAAAAATCATGGCATTCGAAACAGAGTTTTTCGATTTTTTTCTCACGGGTACGAGTTACGCGGTTGCGGTTGACTTTTTCTTATTCGAAATCAGATTCTCTATAAAATGCACCTAATGGTTTCCTTTTAGCTTGAAATTTTTTTTTCTCGAAAATCCACAGGACCCTCCCTTGGAAAAATGACTCCGAAAAATCATGGCATTCGAAACAGACTTTTTCGATTTTTTTCTCACGGGTACGAGTTACGCGGTTGCGGTTGACTTTTTCTTATTCGAAATCAGATTCTCTATAAAATGCACCTAATGGTTTCCTTTTAGCTTGAAATTTTTTTTCTCGAAAATCCACAGTACCTTCCCTTGGAAAAATGACTCCTAAAAATAATGGCATTCGAAACAGATTTGTTCGATTTTTTTCTCACGGGTACGAGTTACGCGGTTGCGGTTGACTTTTTCTTATTCGAAATCAGATTCTCTATAAAATGCACCTAATGGTTTCCTTTTAGCTTGAAATTTTTTTTTTCTCGAAAATCCACAGTGCCCTACCTTGGAAAAATGACTCCGAAAAATCATGGCATTCGAAACAGATTTTTTCGATTTTTTTCTCACGGGTACGAGTTACGCGGTTGCGGTTGACTTTTTCTTATTCGAAATCAGATTCTCTATAAAATGCACCTAATGGTTTCCTTTTAGCTTGAAATTTTTTTTTCTTGAAAATCTACAGTACCCTCCCTTGGAAAAATGACTCCGAAAAATCATGGCATTCGAAACAGATTTTTTCGATTTTTTTCTCACGGGTACGAGTTACGCGGTTGCGGTTGACTTTTTCTTATTCGAAATCAGATTCTCTATAAAATGCACCTAATGGTTTCCTTTTAGCTTGAAATTTTTTTTTCTCGAAAATCCACAGGACCCTCCCTTGGAAAAATGACTCCGAAAAATCATGGCATTCGAAACAGACTTTTTCGATTTTTTTCTCACGGGTACGAGTTACGCGGTTGCGGTTGACTTTTTCTTATTCGAAATCAGATTCTCTATAAAATGCACCTAATGGTTTCCTTTTAGCTTGAAATTTTTTTTCTCGAAAATCCACAGTAACTTCCCTTGGAAAAATGACTCCGAAAAATCATGGCATTCGAAACAGAGTTTTTCGATTTTTTTCTCACGGGTACGAGTTACGCGGTTGCGGTTGACTTTTTCTTATTCGAAATCAGATTCTCTATAAAATGCACCTAATGGTTTCCTTTTAGCTTGAAATTTTTTTTTCTCGAAAATCCACAGGACCCTCCCTTGGAAAAATGACTCCGAAAAATCATGGCATTCGAAACAGACTTTTTCGATTTTTTTCTCACGGGTACGAGTTACGCGGTTGCGGTTGACTTTTTCTTATTCGAAATCAGATTCTCTATAAAATGCACCTAATGGTTTCCTTTTAGCTTGAAATTTTTTTTCTCGAAAATCCACAGTACCTTCCCTTGGAAAAATGACTCCGAAAAATCATGGCATTCGAAACAGATTTTTTCGATTTTTTTCTCACGGGTACGAGTTACGCGGTTGCGGTTGACTTTTTTTTATTCGAAATCAGATTCTCTATAAAATGCACCTAATGGTTTCCTTTTAGCTTGAAATTTTTTTTTCTCGAAAATCCACAGTACCCTACCTTGGAAAAATGACTCCAAAAAATCATGGCATTCGAAACAGATTTTTTCGATTTTTTTCTCACGGGTACGAGTTACGCGGTTGCGGTTGACTTTTTCTTATTGGAAATCAGATTCTCTATAAAATGCACCTAATGGTTTCCTTTTAGCTTGAAATTTTTTTTCCCGAAAATCCACTGTACCTTCCCTTGGAAAAATGACTCCGAAAAATCATGGCATTCGAAACAGATTTTTTCGATTTTTTTCTCACGGGTACGAGTTACGCGGTTGCGGTTGACTTTTTCTTATTCGAAATCAGATTCTCTATAAAATGCACCTAATGGTTTCCTTTTAGCTTGAAATTTTTTTTTCTCGAAAATCCACAGTACCCTCCCTTGGAAAAATGACCCCGAAAAATCATGGCATTCGAAACAGATTTTTTCGATTTTTTTCTCACGGGTACGAGTTACGCGGTTGCGGTTGACTTTTTCTTATTCGAAATCAGATTCTCTATAAAATGCAGCTAATGGTTTCCTTTTAGCTTGAAATTTTTTTTTTGAAAATCCACAGTACCCTCCCTTGGAAAAATGACTCCGAAAAATCATGGCATTCGAAACAGATTTTTTCCATTTTTTTTCTCACGGGTACGAGTTACGCGGTTGCGGTTGACTTTTTCTTATTCGAAATCAGATTCTCTATAAAATGCACTTAATGGTTTCCTTTTAGCTTGAAATTTTTTTTTCTCGAAAATCCACAGTACCCTCCCTTGGAAAAATGAGTCCGAAAAATCATGGCATTCGAAACAGGTTTTTTTGATTTTTTTCTCACGGGTACGAGTTACGCGGTTGCGGTTGACTTTTTCTTATTCGAAATCAGATTCTCTATAAAATGCACCTAATGGTTTCCTTTTAGCTTGAAATTTTTTTTTCTCGAAAATGCACAGTACCCTCCCTTGGAAAAATGACTCCGAAAAATCATGGCATTCGAAACAGATTTTTTCGATTTTTTTCTCACGGGTACGAGTTACGCGGTTGCGGGTGACTTTTTCTTATTCGAAATCAGATTCTCTATAAAATGCACCTAATGATTTCCTTTTAGCTTGAAATTTTTTTCTCTCGAAAATCCATAGTACCCTCCCTTGGAAAAATGACCCCGAAAAATCATGGCATTCGAAACAGATTTTTTCGATTTTTTTCTCACGGGTACGAGTTACGCGGTTGCGGTTGACTTTTTCTTATTCGAAATCAGATTCTCTATAAAATGCACCTAATGGTTTCCTTTTCGCTTGAAATTTTTTTTTCTCGAAAATCCACAGTACCCTCCCTTGGAAAAATGACTCCGAAAAATCATGGCATTCGAAACAGATTTTTTCGATTTTTTTCTCACGGGTACGAGTTACGCGGTTGCGGTTGACTTTTTCTTATTCGAAATCAGATTCTCTATAAAATGCACCTAATGGTTTCCTTTTAGCTTGAAATTTTTTTTTCTCGAAAATCCACAGGACCCTCCCTTGGAAAAATGACTCCGAAAAATCATGGCATTCGAAACAGACTTTTTCGATTTTTTTCTCACGGGTACGAGTTACGCGGTTGCGGTTGACTTTTTCTTATTCGAAATCAGATTCTCTATAAAATGCACCTAATGGTTTCCTTTTAGCTTGAAATTTTTTTTCTCGAAAATCCACAGTAACTTCCCTTGGAAAAATGACTCCGAAAAATCATGGCATTCGAAACAGACTTTTTCGATTTTTTTCTCACGGGTACGAGTTACGCGGTTGCGGTTGACTTTTTCTTATTCGAAATCAGATTCTCTATAAAATGCACCTAATGGTTTCCTTTTAGCTTGAAATTTTTTTCTCTCGAAAATCCACAGTACCCTCCCTTGGAAAAATGACTCGGAAAAATCATGGCATTCGAAACAGACTTTTTCGATTTTTTTCTCACGGGTACGAGTTACGCGGTTGCGGTTGACTTTTTCTTATTCGAAATCAGATTCTCTATAAAATGCAGCTAATGGTTTCCTTTTAGCTTGAAATTTTTTTTTTGAAAATCCACAGTACCCTCCCTTGGAAAAATGACTCCGAAAAATCATGGCATTCGAAACAGATTTTTTCGATTTTTTTCTCACGGGTACGAGTTACGCGGTTGCGGTTGACTTTTTCTTATTCGAAATCAGATTCTCTATAAAATGCACCTAATGGTTTCCTTTTAGCTTGAAATTTTTTTTTCTCGAAAATCCACAGTACCCTACCTTGGAAAAATGACTCCGAAAAATCATGGCATTCGAAACAGAGTTTTTCGATTTTTTTCTCACGGGTACGAGTTACGCGGTTGCGGTTGACTTTTTCTTATTCGAAATCAGATTCTCTATAAAATGCACCTAATGGTTTCCTTTTAGCTTGAAATTTTTTTTTCTCGAAAATCCACAGGACCCTCCCTTGGAAAAATGACTCCGAAAAATCATGGCATTCGAAACAGACTTTTTCGATTTTTTTCTCACGGGTACGAGTTACGCGGTTGCGGTTGACTTTTTCTTATTCGAAATCAGATTCTCTATAAAATGCACCTAATGGTTTCCTTTTAGCTTGAAATTTTTTTTCCCGAAAATCCACTGTACCTTCCCTTGGAAAAATGACTCCGAAAAATCATGGCATTCGAAACAGATTTTTTCGATTTTTTTCTCACGGGTACGAGTTACGCGGTTGCGGTTGACTTTTTCTTATTCGAAATCAGATTCTCTATAAAATGCACCTAATGGTTTCCTTTTAGCTTGAAATTTTTTTTTCTCGAAAATCCACAGTACCCTCCCTTGGAAAAATGACCCCGAAAAATCATGGCATTCGAAACAGATTTTTTCGATTTTTTTCTCACGGGTACGAGTTACGCGGTTGCGGTTGACTTTTTCTTATTCGAAATCAGATTCTCTATAAAATGCAGCTAATGGTTTCCTTTTAGCTTGAAATTTTTTTTTTGAAAATCCACAGTACCCTCCCTTGGAAAAATGACTCCGAAAAATCATGGCATTCGAAACAGATTTTTTCCATTTTTTTTCTCACGGGTACGAGTTACGCGGTTGCGGTTGACTTTTTCTTATTCGAAATCAGATTCTCTATAAAATGCACTTAATGGTTTCCTTTTAGCTTGAAATTTTTTTTTCTCGAAAATCCACAGTACCCTCCCTTGGAAAAATGAGTCCGAAAAATCATGGCATTCGAAACAGGTTTTTTTGATTTTTTTCTCACGGGTACGAGTTACGCGGTTGCGGTTGACTTTTTCTTATTCGAAATCAGATTCTCTATAAAATGCACCTAATGGTTTCCTTTTAGCTTGAAATTTTTTTTTCTCGAAAATGCACAGTACCCTCCCTTGGAAAAATGACTCCGAAAAATCATGGCATTCGAAACAGATTTTTTCGATTTTTTTCTCACGGGTACGAGTTACGCGGTTGCGGTTGACTTTTTCTTATTCGAAATCAGATTCTCTATAAAATGCACCTAATGGTTTCCTTTTAGCTTGAAATTTTTTTTTCTCGAAAATCCACAGGACCCTCCCTTGGAAAAATGACTCCGAAAAATCATGGCATTCGAAACAGACTTTTTCGATTTTTTTCTCACGGGTACGAGTTACGCGGTTGCGGTTGACTTTTTCTTATTCGAAATCAGATTCTCTATAAAATGCACCTAATGGTTTCCTTTTAGCTTGAAATTTTTTTTCTCGAAAATCCACAGTAACTTCCCTTGGAAAAATGACTCCGAAAAATCATGGCATTCGAAACAGACTTTTTCGATTTTTTTCTCACGGGTACGAGTTACGCGGTTGCGGTTGACTTTTTCTTATTCGAAATCAGATTCTCTATAAAATGCACCTAATGGTTTCCTTTTGGCTTGAAATTTTTTTTTCTCGAAAATCCACAGTACCCTACCTTGGAAAAATGACTCCGAAAAATCATGGCATTCGAAACAGAGTTTTTCGATTTTTTTCTCACGGGTACGAGTTACGCGGTTGCGGTTGACTTTTTCTTATTCGAAATCAGATTCTCTATAAAATGCACCTAATGGTTTCCTTTTAGCTTGAAATTTTTTTTTCTCGAAAATCCACAGGACCCTCCCTTGGAAAAATGACTCCGAAAAATCATGGCATTCGAAACAGACTTTTTCGATTTTTTTCTCACGGGTACGAGTTACGCGGTTGCGGTTAACTTTTTCTTATTCGAAATCAGATTCTCTATAAAATGCACCTAATGGTTTCCTTTTAGCTTGAAATTTTTTTTCTCGAAAATCCACAGTACCTTCCCTTGGAAAAATGACTCCGAAAAATCATGGCATTCGAAACAGATTTTTTCGATTTTTTTCTCACGGGTACGAGTTACGCGGTTGCGGTTGACTTTTTCTTATTCGAAATCAGATTCTCTATAAAATGCACCTAATGGTTTCCTTTTAGCTTGAAATTTTTTTTTCTCGAAAATCCACAGTACCCTACCTTGGAAAAATGACTCCAAAAAATCATGGCATTCGAAACAGATTTTTTCGATTTTTTTCTCACGGGTACGAGTTACGCGGTTGCGGTTGACTTTTTCTTATTGGAAATCAGATTCTCTATAAAATGCACCTAATGGTTTCCTTTTAGCTTGAAATTTTTTTTCCCGAAAATCCACTGTACCTTCCCTTGGAAAAATGACTCCGAAAAATCATGGCATTCGAAACAGATTTTTTCGATTTTTTTCTCACGGGTACGAGTTACGCGGTTGCGGTTGACTTTTTCTTATTCGAAATCAGATTCTCTATAAAATGCACCTAATGGTTTCCTTTTAGCTTGAAATTTTTTTTTCTCGAAAATCCACAGTACCCTCCCTTGGAAAAATGACCCCGAAAAATCATGGCATTCGAAACAGATTTTTTCGATTTTTTTCTCACGGGTACGAGTTACGCGGTTGCGGTTGACTTTTTCTTATTCGAAATCAGATTCTCTATAAAATGCAGCTAATGGTTTCCTTTTAGCTTGAAATTTTTTTTTTGAAAATCCACAGTACCCTCCCTTGGAAAAATGACTCCGAAAAATCATGGCATTCGAAACAGATTTTTTCCATTTTTTTTCTCACGGGTACGAGTTACGCGGTTGCGGTTGACTTTTTCTTATTCGAAATCAGATTCTCTATAAAATGCACTTAATGGTTTCCTTTTAGCTTGAAATTTTTTTTTCTCGAAAATCCACAGTACCCTCCCTTGGAAAAATGAGTCCGAAAAATCATGGCATTCGAAACAGGTTTTTTTGATTTTTTTCTCACGGGTACGAGTTACGCGGTTGCGGTTGACTTTTTCTTATTCGAAATCAGATTCTCTATAAAATGCACCTAATGGTTTCCTTTTAGCTTGAAATTTTTTTTTCTCGAAAATGCACAGTACCCTCCCTTGGAAAAATGACTCCGAAAAATCATGGCATTCGAAACAGATTTTTTCGATTTTTTTCTCACGGGTACGAGTTACGCGGTTGCGGGTGACTTTTTCTTATTCGAAATCAGATTCTCTATAAAATGCACCTAATGATTTCCTTTTAGCTTGAAATTTTTTTCTCTCGAAAATCCATAGTACCCTCCCTTGGAAAAATGACCCCGAAAAATCATGGCATTCGAAACAGATTTTTTCGATTTTTTTCTCACGGGTACGAGTTACGCGGTTGCGGTTGACTTTTTCTTATTCGAAATCAGATTCTCTATAAAATGCACCTAATGGTTTCCTTTTCGCTTGAAATTTTTTTTTCTCGAAAATCCACAGTACCCTCCCTTGGAAAAATGACTCCGAAAAATCATGGCATTCGAAACAGATTTTTTCGATTTTTTTCTCACGGGTACGAGTTACGCGGTTGCGGTTGACTTTTTCTTATTCGAAATCAGATTCTCTATAAAATGCACCTAATGGTTTCCTTTTAGCTTGAAATTTTTTTTTCTCGAAAATCCACAGGACCCTCCCTTGGAAAAATGACTCCGAAAAATCATGGCATTCGAAACAGACTTTTTCGATTTTTTTCTCACGGGTACGAGTTACGCGGTTGCGGTTGACTTTTTCTTATTCGAAATCAGATTCTCTATAAAATGCACCTAATGGTTTCCTTTTAGCTTGAAATTTTTTTTCTCGAAAATCCACAGTAACTTCCCTTGGAAAAATGACTCCGAAAAATCATGGCATTCGAAACAGACTTTTTCGATTTTTTTCTCACGGGTACGAGTTACGCGGTTGCGGTTGACTTTTTCTTATTCGAAATCAGATTCTCTATAAAATGCACCTAATGGTTTCCTTTTAGCTTGAAATTTTTTTCTCTCGAAAATCCACAGTACCCTCCCTTGGAAAAATGACTCGGAAAAATCATGGCATTCGAAACAGACTTTTTCGATTTTTTTCTCACGGGTACGAGTTACGCGGTTGCGGTTGACTTTTTCTTATTCGAAATCAGATTCTCTATAAAATGCAGCTAATGGTTTCCTTTTAGCTTGAAATTTTTTTTTTGAAAATCCACAGTACCCTCCCTTGGAAAAATGACTCCGAAAAATCATGGCATTCGAAACAGATTTTTTCGATTTTTTTCTCACGGGTACGAGTTACGCGGTTGCGGTTGACTTTTTCTTATTCGAAATCAGATTCTCTATAAAATGCACCTAATGGTTTCCTTTTAGCTTGAAATTTTTTTTTCTCGAAAATCCACAGTACCCTACCTTGGAAAAATGACTCCGAAAAATCATGGCATTCGAAACAGAGTTTTTCGATTTTTTTCTCACGGGTACGAGTTACGCGGTTGCGGTTGACTTTTTCTTATTCGAAATCAGATTCTCTATAAAATGCACCTAATGGTTTCCTTTTAGCTTGAAATTTTTTTTTCTCGAAAATCCACAGGACCCTCCCTTGGAAAAATGACTCCGAAAAATCATGGCATTCGAAACAGACTTTTTCGATTTTTTTCTCACGGGTACGAGTTACGCGGTTGCGGTTGACTTTTTCTTATTCGAAATCAGATTCTCTATAAAATGCACCTAATGGTTTCCTTTTAGCTTGAAATTTTTTTTCTCGAAAATCCACAGTACCTTCCCTTGGAAAAATGACTCCGAAAAATCATGGCATTCGAAACAGATTTTTTCGATTTTTTTCTCACGGGTACGAGTTACGCGGTTGCGGTTGACTTTTTCTTATTCGAAATCAGATTCTCTATAAAATGCACCTAATGGTTTCCTTTTAGCTTGAAATTTTTTTTTCTCGAAAATCCACAGTACCCTACCTTGGAAAAATGACTCCAAAAAATCATGGCATTCGAAACAGATTTTTTCGATTTTTTTCTCACGGGTACGAGTTACGCGGTTGCGGTTGACTTTTTCTTATTGGAAATCAGATTCTCTATAAAATGCACCTAATGGTTTCCTTTTAGCTTGAAATTTTTTTTCCCGAAAATCCACTGTACCTTCCCTTGGAAAAATGACTCCGAAAAATCATGGCATTCGAAACAGATTTTTTCGATTTTTTTCTCACGGGTACGAGTTACGCGGTTGCGGTTGACTTTTTCTTATTCGAAATCAGATTCTCTATAAAATGCACCTAATGGTTTCCTTTTAGCTTGAAATTTTTTTTTCTCGAAAATCCACAGTACCCTCCCTTGGAAAAATGACCCCGAAAAATCATGGCATTCGAAACAGATTTTTTCGATTTTTTTCTCACGGGTACGAGTTACGCGGTTGCGGTTGACTTTTTCTTATTCGAAATCAGATTCTCTATAAAATGCAGCTAATGGTTTCCTTTTAGCTTGAAATTTTTTTTTTGAAAATCCACAGTACCCTCCCTTGGAAAAATGACTCCGAAAAATCATGGCATTCGAAACAGATTTTTTCCATTTTTTTTCTCACGGGTACGAGTTACGCGGTTGCGGTTGACTTTTTCTTATTCGAAATCAGATTCTCTATAAAATGCACTTAATGGTTTCCTTTTAGCTTGAAATTTTTTTTTCTCGAAAATCCACAGTACCCTCCCTTGGAAAAATGAGTCCGAAAAATCATGGCATTCGAAACAGGTTTTTTTGATTTTTTTCTCACGGGTACGAGTTACGCGGTTGCGGTTGACTTTTTCTTATTCGAAATCAGATTCTCTATAAAATGCACCTAATGGTTTCCTTTTAGCTTGAAATTTTTTTTTCTCGAAAATGCACAGTACCCTCCCTTGGAAAAATGACTCCGAAAAATCATGGCATTCGAAACAGATTTTTTCGATTTTTTTCTCACGGGTACGAGTTACGCGGTTGCGGGTGACTTTTTCTTATTCGAAATCAGATTCTCTATAAAATGCACCTAATGATTTCCTTTTAGCTTGAAATTTTTTTCTCTCGAAAATCCATAGTACCCTCCCTTGGAAAAATGACCCCGAAAAATCATGGCATTCGAAACAGATTTTTTCGATTTTTTTCTCACGGGTACGAGTTACGCGGTTGCGGTTGACTTTTTCTTATTCGAAATCAGATTCTCTATAAAATGCACCTAATGGTTTCCTTTTCGCTTGAAATTTTTTTTTCTCGAAAATCCACAGTACCCTCCCTTGGAAAAATGACTCCGAAAAATCATGGCATTCGAAACAGATTTTTTCGATTTTTTTCTCACGGGTACGAGTTACGCGGTTGCGGTTGACTTTTTCTTATTCGAAATCAGATTCTCTATAAAATGCACCTAATGGTTTCCTTTTCGCTTGAAATTTTTTTTTCTCGAAAATCCACAGTACCCTCCCTTGGAAAAATGACTCCGAAAAATCATGGCATTCGAAACAGATTTTTTCGATTTTTTTCTCACGGGTACGAGTTACGCGGTTGCGGTTGACTTTTTCTTATTCGAAATCAGATTCTCTATAAAATGCACCTAATGAATTCCTTTTAGCTTGAAATTTTTTTTTCTCGAAAATCCACAGTACCCTCCCTTGGAAAAATGACCCCGAAAAATCATGGCATTCGAAACAGATTTTTTCGATTTTTTTCTCACGGGTACGAGTTATGCGGTTGCGGTTGACTTTTTCTTATTCGAAATCCGAAACGAATCATCATCATCAACGATGGCTCCATCCGAGAGCTGTTTAAACGCCATCTGTAGGTTTTGAGCGGCAGCAACAACTATTGAGGAACATGATATGATATTTTGAAACGAATTTAAATGGCTATTAAAAATGACGAATTTAAATGGCTATTAAAAATGACGAATTTAAATGACTCAAACATGACGAATTTCAATTATTATGACTATTAAATTAAATGACTTTCGCCAAATAAGACGAGGGGATAAAATGAAGGCTCTAGATGGGCTTAAAAGAGTGGGGACGG